>NW_027507787.1:227105294-227152794 GCF_037356315.1 Lithobates pipiens
TTTGTATGCATCTTGGCTGTTGGGCAATGACGTGGCTATTGACTTAAAGTGAATGTCAAGTCTTGTGTGTTATTTTTATGGAAACTAATAAACCTGTTACACTCGCCTCCTCTGTGTAGCAGTGGATTTGCACAGAGCAGCCCCGATCCTCCTCTTCTAGGGTCCCACTTCTGTAATTCTGGCCCCTCCCTCCTGTTGAGTGCCTCCACAGCAAGCAGCTTGCTATGGGGGGGGGCACCTGAGTTGAGTCACAGCTCCTTGTATCCATTCAGACATGGAGCCCTGGCCCTTCTCTCCCCTGATTGGCTAGCTGACTTTGACCACAGCGACAGCTCCGCTGCTGTGTCTCAGTCGATCGGGAGAGGGGATCTGGAACGGCTGAGACTTGTTTTGATATCACTGGACAGAGAGGGAGCTCAGGAAAATGTAAAGCCCCCCCCCCCCCCCCTCGTACATACGATCGGACTTTACGACATGAAATGCGTGATGTGAGGCTGTTGGCCGACAATCTGACGGTGTATTACGCTCCATCGGACATTTGTTGGCTAGCATGTTTTCAAATGTTTGTTGGATTTTCCAAGCGTCTGTAGAAAAATCCAACGTCCAAACAAGCACGGAATCAAGGAGGAGGCGGAAGCGGTCGGTCTTGTAAACTCGCGTTCGTAATGGAGAATTAACATTTATGACGCGGCAAATTATGAGATTCTCTTCTGTAATGGGATAATAATGGAGCTGCTTTGCTGGTGATGATGATGGAGTTTTTGCAACACATTTTGAAAGGTTTTTTTTTAAATTTGGGCAAATTACCACAGCACCATTATCCTGTAGTTTTTTAAAGAGGGATTCCACCAAAAAAAAATATTAAAGGCCAGCAGCTATAAATACTACAGCTGCTGACTTTTAATAAATGGACACTCACCTGTCCCGGGTTCCAGGGATGCCGAGGCCGATCGATCCCTCGGCTGCTGCCGCCACCATTCTAGGTGAGGGGATCAGGGAAGTGAAACGAATCGGCTTCACTTCCCTGTTCCCTACTGCGCATGCGCGAGCGGCGCCGCGCAATAGGAAATCTCTGCGCTGTCACTGGGACCCGTGTGTGTCCCAGCAGACAGCGCGGCAGGGCGGGAAATGGCGTAGACTCCCACGGGAGTCTATGCCCGGAAGTGGGTGAAAATACCTGTCTTTGACAGGTATCTCCACCCCCCTCCCCCCTGAAAGGTGTCAATTGTGACACCGGAGGGGGGGGGGGGGGTTCCGATCAGCGGAGGTTCCACTTTAGGGTGGAATCCCGCTTTAAGACCAAAGATACAACTATGTTGGTGTCCCTTGTAAATTTTACGTTGTATTTCTTTAAAATGTAATTAATACTCCCAAACTGTCATTTGAAGTAAAACACACAGCCAAGTATTATTCTACACAATTTTCTTTTTTCTGTTTTCAATATGTTTATTGAGAATTTTTGAATAAGCAGTAGTAAACAAGAGATTACAATCAACTCCTTGTGAGCCCTCGCAGGGGCCACTAATCATGAATACAAACCCAAAGGGCAAACCATCACAATATATTTCTAGTAAACTCAAGATAAGGAAGGGAGATGAGCAAGAGATGGAATCTAGACTGGTTCAGTACCAAACTCGTTCCTCTATCATTGCCTGCGAGTAAGCCCTGTTCCTACTACCCCCGTCCATGGGTGGCAGCAGTTTTTATTAGCAATGGGAGAGATTACTAAGGAGAGTGAAGAGAGATAGGGAACAGAAGAAAGAAGGGTAAAGAGAAAAAAAAGGGGGGAGGAAAGGAAGTGGGGGGGGGGGGGGGGGCTCAGGCCCGGACGCCCCGCCAGGGGGATTTAGACCAAGCCCAGGCATGCCATCCACGGCTCCCTGATCTTTAGAAATTTAGAGAGGAGGATCCGGGCTGCTCTAAGACTTTATCACTTGAAGTGGTTGGGGGGGGGGGGGGGGATCAATATACTAACATCGGATTGTTAGTACAGCTGCTCCGACCGGAGCTGTCAGGTGTGTGTGTGTGGGTGTTTTATTTTTTTTTTATTTTTTTCCCCCTGTTTAACCTGCTGGTGTGTGCCAGGATTAAGAGGTCCATTTTTAGCAGGGATTGGATTCTGCAATTTTTCCAGACTGCTCTGTGCATAAAGCTGCAGAGATGCTCTGTGATTCTGCTACTTCTAATGTATGTATTTTGTCTAATTGACTTGCAGTAATACATTGTGTCTTCTTCAGATTCCTTGAACTTTCTGGCAAAGCAGCTAAGTGAGGTGTTTGTATCGGAAGATTCTGGGATTGAGGGAGGCCCAGCCTCTGATGTAGAGTCTCCAGCTCCGTCTTCTGAAGAGCAGGCGGTGGATGACCAGGCCTCCATACCCTCCTCCTCCAAGGTTGAGGAGACCAGCAGTGGAAAGTCCAGTCATCCAAGCTGAGGTACCGGCAGAGCCAACTCCCCCACCGGCAGAGCCAACGCCACCTCCCCTACAACCGCAGAAGCAACGAGGCAAATCGCCACACGGTTCCGGTGAGATGATGCCATCCTTCTCTAAAAAAAAAAAAAAAAAAAAAAGAAATTTCCAACTGTCTGCATAGCATACTAGCTCATTATGAATTACTTACCTGAGATCGAATGCCCCGGAGCGGTCCTCGTTCACTGCTCCTGGGGGGGGTTACTTCCGGGCATTCCGGTGCTGTGATTGGCCGGAGCCACAATGTCACTCCCACGGTAGCGGCACAGTCTAACTAAAGCAACGACATGTATGTGCCATGGCTTCAGTTTGCTTTAAGTGCTTATGTGCTCATGATGTTGGCAAATACAAGGATATCACCTAAACCGTGCAGGTTTGGGAGATATCCAGTGGAGCTACAGGCTTGCCTGTAGTAAAAAGTGGTTCTTTACAACCACTTTTTTTAATTTGCATTGTTACTAGTAAACCCAGAATAGACTACTTTCACCCATACTAAAAAATGTATACAGAAGGCGGGGGAAACGCACCAAAGAACACCTGTACTGTCCTTCCATGTGGCCTCCTGCTGGAGCCCAGAGGTACATCTGATGTGACCTTCCAAAATATAGCTATTGATGTCCGAATGACTGAGTCCTGTTACCTGCCTCTAGTGTAATGTGTATTAAAGTTGCACCGGAGGTACACTATATGGCCAAATGCTTCTAAACACCTAACCATTTCACCTTTTTACATTTTTTTTTATTTTTTTTTGGTCATCCCATTCCAAAACTATGGCCATTAATATGCAGTTGGTCTACTTTTGCAGCTTTAACAGCTGCGGCTCTTCTGGGAAGGTTATTTCCATGTTTTTTTATTTTATTGGAGAGTGCCTATGGGAATGTGCGCCCGTTCAGCCAAATTACCATTTGTGAGGTCAGGTACTGATGTTGGGTGAGAAGATCTGGCTCACAATTTTGGTGGTTCAGTTCATCTCACAGGCGCTCAGTAGGTTGAGGTCAGGGCTATGTGGAGGACACTTAAGTCAAACTCAACAAGCCATGCCATCATTTTTTTTTTTTTTTTTTTTTTGTTCAGTGCAAATGGCAGTGACCCACCCATAGTACCCCAATCAATTTTTTATTTTGCTAAACCTTGATTGTTCCAAGTTACTCCAGTTTAATCAATCTTTGTTTTAAAGAGAATGGACATAGTGCTGCCTGTGGCAATATTTACAATTTATTTTATTTGCCTCCTTTTCCCAGGTTCCAAAAATATTCGCCAGCGTCCTAGGAAAGCCTTAATGACTGCGGTTCCTGGCCGCTCCCCGCTGAAAATCTTGCAGGAGGACAACAGCCCCAGCACTGCTGTACAGAACAGACAGGTACGTGTTCTATGTTCTTCCTGTGTTTTGTTTCCCACATATCTGTCCAAGAAACACTGGTGTGCCTAGTGAGTGGTTAGGCTGCATTATCAGTGATGTCACCTGTAGGGGTGGACATTATTAATATTAATAATAATATTATAATCTTGCTGATGTTGCTTCAAGGGGTTGTATCGGGGTGATCCAGGCATCACCCTGGTACCGTTCTTTAGAAGGGATGGTCAGCTTTCTTGTAATAGCCAATGTGGCTAAGCAGCCGCTGCTCAATTGTTGTCGCAAGCAGTGGGAGGGGACATCCACCCGGGTCCCCTGTGCCACCGGGAGGCCCGAGCGACCAGCCGGCATGACCGCCGGCTGCCCAGGGACCCGAACAAAGCTGGATTTTGCCTATATCAGCTCTAGGGACCCGGAAGGCACTGGCACGAGATCGCTTCCAGATAAGGTGGCATCCTTTGACCCCTTTCACACTGAGGCAGTTTTCAGGCGTTTTAGAGCTAGAAATGGTGCCTGTAAAGCGATTCGGAAGTGCCATAACATAGTTTTTAACCCCTTATGAGTTATAAGTGCCCCTGCTAGCAGCAGAAACACACCACATAAACAGCAGTAAAGCACCCCTAAATGAGCGGTGCTTTACCACTAACGCACAGGCGGCCCCAGTGTGAAAGGGGTCTAAAGGCGCCAGTTAAAAAAAAAAAAAATGGAAAGTGTTCAAAACCGCCAATCTTGGCTTTTTGAAATACTTTCAAGTGCAGAGGGGCCTATTCATTCTCCGGTCTCTAGTGAATGGATAGGCTGCATTTTCAATGATTGATTAATCGTTAAGAATCAAAATTGTGATCTTTTTTTCTTTCCTCTACCCGATCTTCAAAGCAGCATGTCATGGTTCTTGCAGAGAGTTCTCTGGGGGGGGGGGGGGGGGGGGGGGAAATGTAATTAAAAATCCGGGCAGCCTGCCAAGTTTAATCACAACACACCAATAAGTATATAACAAGTTTAACCATTTAACCACTTGAGATCCGCGCTATAGCCAAATGACGGCTACAGCGCGGATCTCCTTTTCCGGGACGACGTCAATAGACTTAGTCCCGTGTACGAGCGGCCTGCGCGCCCCCAGGGGGCGCGCGCGGTGCGCTCTGTGATCGGTGAGTCCATGAGACTCGTCTGATCATCGATCCGTGCAAGGGGGCGGGATCGTCCCCCCCCCCTATCACGTGATCAGCTGTCAGCCAATGACAGCTGATCATGTGATATAACGGAGCTGGTAATCGGCAAAAAAAAAAGCCGATCACCGGCGGCCGTGATTGGGACATCAGTCCCGATCACAGCCAGCCCTGCTAGTACCCACCTGCCCCCTGCAGTGCCACACTTATTAAAAGTAAGTGCCCCCGTCAGTGCCACCCAGCAGTGCCCATAGTGCCACCCACAGTGCCCACAATCTGCCTCAAAGGTGCTGCACCCCAGTGCCACATATCCGTGCCCATCAGTGTCATCTATCAGTGCCCATCAGTCCCATCTATCTGTGCCACCCATCAGTGCCCACCAATGCAGCCCATCAGTGCCCACCAGTGCAGCCTATCAGTGCCGCCTAATCAGCGCACTTCAATGAAGGAGAAAAATTACCGTTTGCAAAATTATATAACAAACTATTAAAACATGATTTTTTTTTTTTTTGCATCTTTTTTTGTTTGTTTAGCAAAAAATAAAACTCCCAGCTGTAATTAAATACCACCAAAAGAAAGCTCTATTTGTGGGAAAAAATGATAAAAATTTCATTTGGGTACAGTGTTGTATGGCCGCGCAATTGTCATTCAAAGTGCATCAGCGCTGAACTCTGAAAATTGGTCTGGGACTGAGGGGGGTTTAAGTGCCCAGTAAGCAAGTGGTTAAAGACCAAACCTTTTTTTATTTGTTTAAAATTACCTGGAACACCCAAACATACACATATATATATATATATATATATATATATATATATATATATATATATATATATATATATATATATATTTGTAATGTTCGGGTGATTAAGCACAATTGGTAGATGCACGTTTTAGTCTACATCAGGCAGGCGTTTTATGGTTAAGGGCCTGGTAGCCCACGTTTATTATAAGAAAACAAAATATTAGTTCATCCAGTAATCCCACGCAGGGGTTTAAATTCATTCAGCACACAAATGAACATACCAAGCCACCTGGCTCTCAATTGTCAACAGTTCCTCTGCTTGCTCCCAACAGATTTATCAACTCTTTCCAGCCCCCTGGACTCACCGACTTCCTTAGTCTTCCTGACTCTCAGGGTTGTCAGCCTTTCCCAGTCCCTTACACGGACTACAGTCTCCCACAGGGCAAACCACTCTTCAACCAGCAGCAAGCTGCTCACACTCCTCCACACCCATCTACAACTTCCTGTCTTGCTTTTTAAAGACACTGCCTTAACAGGTGGGTTAATCAATTGTATTCCCTTAAAGAGAGCACAACCCAAACAGAGGGGAAATATAGCGTCCTTCCAGGACCCAGCCATGGCGTCCATTACATATCCCCCCCCCCCCCTGTGTTTCGATCCGGAGGGAGGAACACCAGCACCCATCACGATGGTTGGGACACCTCTGTGCTGGCTGTCAGCCACGTAGGCCCAACCTTTTTTCCGGGTGCGCTTCCAGGAACATTCCCCCCTGGATCCTAACAGGTTCCTATATTGTCCTATACTCAGCCTTCCTCTTCTTTTGGGGTCCCTGGGCTTATTCACTTTTCTTGGGGGAACTCTGCCTTCCTTGAGCCCTCCTTTCAACTTACAAATACCCATTTTACCCTTCACCATCTGTATTTCAGGTTCAAAACAGTTTCTCTTGTTACCCATGGCAACCAAATCATTGTTTGCAGAACGAACTCTTAACAGATCACAGCTTTCCATATCATCAGTGCTTTCCAATTCAGTGTTTGTTAGAAGAAGACCTGAGGAGGGACTACGTCCGACGGAACCATAGCACAGCTCCACCTCACCCGTTGTCCAACACTCCATGGGTACCTGTTCTAACAAACTACCCTGACCCAAGCATAAACCATTTTTTCCAGGTGTACACATTACATTGTTATGGCAACCAACATTAACACTTTCTCCCATAGTGTCTCCGGGCACCTTAACTTGTACCTCTGGGCCAGTGACAGAAAGCATCTCTGCTACTGCTGAGTCCATTCTGGGCCCTTCCTTCTCATGAGGCCTAGCGGGTAAGGCAGTATCTGCGCCCTCTACTGACCACTGCTCCGCCGCACCTCGGACCACACCAGCAGAGATTTTTCTAGTCACCGCCCCAGACGGAGAGACCTCTGATATCTCAAGCAGTTCTCTCGCGTGCCTTCCATACCAATCAATAACTAGAAGTACGCTCACAGAGAATCTGGAGATCCTGTGCCAAATGGTTAACCATTGGTCCCACCAATTCCACTGTTGGTCATGGTTTCCCAGCACTGCCTGTACCACCTGGCTCCACCCATTGGTGCTACGCAGCACCACCTGGTCCAACTGCGGTGGAGATACCCAAGTATACAGCAAGTTCATTTTTACCAACTCTAGCATTTCCAGTAAGGTTTCGGTCATCTCTAAACATCCCATGTCTAAACACCAGAACTTTCTAGGGTCTTCTACCCTGTCCAAGACATGGAGGGGCTCAGCGACTGCAGGTTGAGAGGGTGAGACATTTGAAGAGACCTCATCCTCCTTGGAGGTACTCATCATCACAGACTGTTTCTCCCCTGGAGAGCTGTCAGACACATGTCTCACACTTACCCCTTCTGCACCAGTGTTGGTGAGCCTCTGCAGGTCATTACAAGTCACACTATCACTTTGATACTCCATATCATTTAGCTGTAGGGCTGTGGACAACACATCTGCGATGCCAGTGCCCTGAACTGTTTCTTCAGAGGGGAGGGCAGCAACCTTTGCAGGGACCAGGACGCCCTCAACCACCGGCGGCTCTGCGACCCACCTCCCCTGTCTGGCATAGCAGTTGTGTCCACACCCTTGTTATTTAAGCTAGCCTTACCCAGCATGGCTAGCAATTGTTTGGCCCAGCTGTCCCAGTCCATTGTGGTTCCACCATGGGCGTTCCACAGCGTTGCATCACCTGCTGTAGAAAGCCGCACAGAAACCTGGGATTCATTAGCTTTAACTGCACATTCCTCACTTCTATATACATCATTTTGTGACACCATACTTTTATCAACGTTGCATTGGGGTGATGCTTCACCTAAAGCTTGGTGCAGCACACCATTTTGAACACCTTTTTCTGGTGGCACTACAGACACATTCAGCTTTGTACCCTCAACTTTTGCAGGCTGAATTAACCCCTTGCCCACTGGGCTACACGTAGGGTTGTGGGGCTGCGCCCACACGCTCTCACTGTGTGGCTCAGTCGTAACATTACAGGAAACACATTTTTCAGCATTATAATCACCAATCACATCACATTGGCCAACACTATTGTCAGCATGACCATCAACATTCTCATTATGTGTAGACATAACTACTGCTTTTGTGGGTTGTCTATGAGCCACCATAACCTCTGAGCAACTCTTCACAGCACCCGCTCTCGGTAAAGGGGCACTTTTGCCTATTTGGGCAGCTCCATAGCTGACCTGGGAAACTCTCTGCTCCAACACTGCAAGCTCCTTGGAAGTTTCCCTGGGCAATCCTGCAGCAGCTATCACTAGGGAACATGGTACCAGCACTGTTTTGGTCACCCCTAGCTCAATTTTCCCAGCCATCTGCTGGATCATAGCAGGCATATACAGAGTCCCCATGTCCTTTTCAGTCTTTAGCCCTGCGTCTAGTTGGGCTTTACGCTGCGCCTCCCCACTGCTCTGGGTAGCACAATGCAGAAAGTCTATGTCCATTTGTACTGCGGATCTCCCCACTGGACATACTCCCACTTCACTGGATTCAGCATCATAAACTGAAACAGTCTTACCAGTTCCTGCAGCTGATGTCATAGCCTTCACTTGAGTGCGTTGTCTCACTGGTGTGGTGTCTCCACAGGCTGACTCCCCCATGTGGCCATGGAGCAAAACTGCAGCCTTTCTGGACCCACTGACGCCCCCTGTAGGTAACACAAGATCCTTGTTGCTAGGGGTAACTGCAGACTTGCGCTCCAAAGCTGGTTGGCTATAACTCATGCAGGATTCAAGCTGATGTACTCTCCTTTCGGGACTGACCCCTTTGCCTAAGCGGCCATGACAGAAAACCTTACGTTTCTCTGGATTTCCAATTCCTAGGACTTCCGGCGACACTTCTCCCGCCCGTCCTGGAGCATTGCTGGCGGCCCGTGATACGACGGAACTCTCCTCTAAGAAGGATTTCCTCTTTAAACTTGCGATAGTCATCCTGGTCCCCATCCATCAAATGGTAAACCGACCGGAACTCTATCCGCAATAAGGTTTGCAGCAGTTTTGGCCACCGGTCCCTAGGCCATTTTCTCTTTACAGCAACTTTTTCAAATCTTACAAGGAAGTCTCCCAACTCCTCTGTAGGCAGCATGGGTTGCACATAGTCAGAGGCCAAGATGTCAGCCCCTTGCAGTGCACCCCACTCTTTGCGATTCCGCTGGAACCATTCATTCGCTGTCTCACATTTCACTGGCCCCTTTTGGCTGGCCCTACAAGGTGGAGACATCTTCCCAGGCCATGCTGAGCTCACATCCTCTTTAACTTGATAAAACATGAACTTCTTGCTTTTTGACTGCCTCATCCTTGCAGTCACATGCACACAGCAGCTTGTAACAGTTCTCAGCAAAGAAGGAGAAAAAAAAAAATCTGATGTTTGATTCTTCCTTCACAGGTACACAACCCGCATTCAACACAGTCCATCAAATAAACGTATACGCAATGCTGTTCGCCTGGCTGCCACACACAGCTAGCAGCAGTTCCTGATGCGACTCACTGTGGAGCAAGGACCCGGATTCCACCGTCTACATGCCCGCATTCTCCACCACTTGTAATGTTCGGGTGATTAAGCTCAATTGGTAGATGCACGTTTTAGTCTACATCAGGCAGGCGTTTTATGGTTAAGGGCCTGGTAGCCCACGTTTATTATAAGAAAACAAAATATTAGTTCATCCAGTAATCCCACGCAGGGGTTTAAATTCATTCAGCACACAAATGAACATACCAAGCCACCTGGCTCTCAATTGTCAACAGTTCCTCTGCTTGCTCCCAACAGGTTTGTCAACTCTTTCCAGCCCCCTGGACTCACCGACTTCCTTAGTCTTCCTGACTCTCAGGGTTGTCAGCCTTTCCCAGTCCCTTACACGGACTACAGTCTCCCACAGGGCAAACCACTCTTCAACCAGCAGCAAGCTGCTCACACTCCTCCACACCCATCTACAACTTCCTGTCTTGCTTTTTAAAGACACTGCCTTAACAGGTGGGTTAATCAATTGTATTCCCTTAATAAGAGCACAACCCAAACAGAGGGGAAATATAGCGTCCTTCCAGGACCCAGCCACGGCGTCCATTACTATATATATATATATATATATATATATATATATATATATATATATATATATATAATATAATATATTTTGTTTTTTGCAGCGACCCTATAGAATAAAATGATGTTTGCAATATTTTATGTCGCACCGTAACTGTCTTTCAGACAGTTATTTATTTTTTAATGAATAAAAAAACAAACCAGTAAAGTTGGGGGGGGGGGGTATGTATGTACACGCATCTCTATCTCTCTCGATATCTCTATCTCGATATCTCTCGTATAATGTGAAAGATGTTACATTGTGATCTTTAGTCTAAGCAAAAAAAATAATCTGGATTCTTATTTGCCTGTATAAATGTCATTGGTCCCTAGTGATTAGACAATTTGCACTCTGTGGTGTCACTGGTTGAATTAGTTGTAGACCTGGGTGGGCAAACTCCACCCCTCCAGGTGGTGCAAAACTACAAGTCTCCATAAGGCTTTTCAAGACAATCCATGATGCAGAGGCGTGGTGGAACTTGTTCCGCAGCAGCTGGAGGGTTGGAGTTTGCCCACTCCAAATAGAATAAGACTAAATGTCTGCACTCTTGTTTGCAGACACAATGATCCCTTTTTCATGCTCCTAAAGGGACTTTTTACTCTTTAAAAAAAAAAAAAAAAGTGGATAAAGTGCTGTTTGAGGATAACTGAGCTCTTGCCTTAATGAAATATCGCCTTTTTTTCTTTTCTTTCACAGATGAAGAGAATCTCCTTCCAGTCTGACCCACCATCGTCTGTCCGGAGCCTGAAGATCTCTCATAGCAGCTGGGGGATGTCCTACAACAAGGAGAACACACAGTACACCCACAGCGAGAGCTGAGCCCTTCTTACTACCCTCCTCTCTATAGAGGATATGTATATGGACTGAATATACTCTCCTTCCTGCATAGCTGCTACTGCATGCAGACCCCTTGTACACTACTAGTGTAAATATTTCTGCTACTTTTCTGTCTGTGATTATTTTTCATGTTGGACCAAAATAAACCTGATTTTATCAAATGTGATGTGAGTGTGATTGGGAAGTCTACTGGCATCAGACAAAATTCATGACAACCTCTTAAAGAAGTGTTCCTAAACCCACAATAATATCAGTCTGTATATGCAGTAGAGCTGCACAATTCTGGCCAAAATGAGAATTTTTTTTCTTTTTTTTCCTTTTAGAACAGGGCTCGACAAAACCTGGGCACCAGGTCGCATTTGCGACTAGAATTAGCGACCTGGGGCAGCACAGCTGGGGGTATGCTGTCTCCGCGGACCCCCCCCCCCCCCGGTGCGATCGCATCAGGCCGCGCCGCCAGCGGCCAGTAATTGAGCCCCCGGCTTTGAGGCCTTCTACGATCCTAGGTTCCTTCTGGAATCTGGCGCCCTCTTGTGGTGGCCGTTGGAATTACAACCAGCAATGCTAATTCCCCTGCCTGCCAGCCTATCTTCCTTCCCTTTACTCAGAACCCCTAAACAAAATTATATATATATATATATATATATATATATATATATATTTATATTTATTTATTTATTT
This sequence comes from Lithobates pipiens, assembly GCF_037356315.1. Classification (NCBI taxonomy): domain Eukaryota; kingdom Metazoa; phylum Chordata; class Amphibia; order Anura; family Ranidae; genus Lithobates; species Lithobates pipiens. The sequence continues at coordinate 227,117,166 of NW_027507787.1, forward strand.
ATTGGAGAATAAAATGGTGGTCGTTTGCAATACTGTCTGTCACACCGTATTTGCACAGCGGACTTACAAGCGCACTTTTTTGGGGAAAATGTATTTAATAAGACAACAGTAAAGTTAGCCCAATTTTTTTTTTTTTATATTGTAAAAGATAATGATACGTCGAGTAAATCGATACCCAACATGCCACGCTTCAAAATTGCGCCCGCTCATGGAATGGCAACAAACTTTTACCCTTTAAAATCTCCATAGGCAACGTTTAAAAAAATTATACAGGTTGCACTTTTTAAGTTAGAGGAGGTCTGGGGCTAGAATTATTGCTCTCACTCTACCGATCGCAGCGATACCTCACATGTGTGGTTTGAACACCGCTTTCATATATGCGTTCGCTTCTGCACGCAAGCTTGGCGGGACAGGGCGCGTTTAAAAAAAAATTGTTTTTATTTTTTTCACTGTTCTTTTAAAAAATAAAAAAATTGTGTCACATTTATTCCTATTACAAGGAGTGTAAAAATCCCTTGTAATAGAAAAAAGCATGACAGGTCCTCTTGTATAAGGGATCTGGGGTCAGAGAGACCTCACATCTCATATTTACACTAAAATGCAATAAAAAAAAAAAATTGTCATTTGAAAAAAATAATAAAAATAAAATGTCCCTCTAAGAGCTATGGGCAATGACTTGGAGGCAGGTGGGGGGGGCTATCTTCCCCTCACTCGTCTCCATGTCAGGCCAGGGACAGGTCCAGATCGCCGTCACGGACCTGGCTCCTAACTTTTTTTTAGCTGGCTCCTAGATTCCAAGCAAATTTGTCAACCCCTGGTTTAGAATGAAAAGATCGCGATTCTCGCAACGTAAAATCTTTCACAGTGAGCAAATGGGCTGTAGTTTTAGTTTGTAGTTTTGCAGCACACTGTGGGACCTAAGGGATTAATCCCAATCATGTGACCACTTTTAGTTGGAGTGTTTTTTATTTATTTTTATTTTAGTTTCGTAACTGCAACATTATGGTGGCCCCATCGGACATTTTTGGGACCACTGTCATCTATACAGCAATCAGTGCTATACAAATGCACAGATTCCTGTGTAAAGGACACTGGCAGTGAAGAGGTTAACCACTAGGGGACAGTGTAAGGGTTAAGTGTGTCCTGGGGCATGTTTCTAACTGGTGGGGGGGCGTGACACATCACTGATCTCTTCTCCCAATCACAGGAAGCGGAGAGCAGTGACACTGTCACTAGGCAGAATGGGGAGATGCTTATTTACATTAACATCTCCCCGTTCTTCCTCTCCATGAGGTGATTGTGGGTATCCCCGCGGCGATCGAGTCCACGGGACCCGCGAACCCGACTCCCGGAGGTGCCGGTGGGTGCACACGTGATGGCATAGCGGCAAACATAAAGGGATGTACAGGTACGCCCACTTGCCCAGCTGTGCCATTCTGCTGACTTACATCAGCTTGTGTCAGACGAGAACCAGTTAAAGTGTATATTCATGAAATTTTATTGTCGACATTCTTAACTAATTTAGTAAATCGGTCTACCCCAGTGATGGTGAACCTTTGGAACTACATTTCCCATGATGCTCAACTACACTGCAGAGTGCATGAGCATCATGGGAAATGTAGTTACAAAACATCTGGGGTGCCAAGGTTCACCATCACTGGTCTACCCTTTTGTCCATTCTGGGCCAAGTAACTGTGTCAATCCCATCCAATCCCTAGCTACCTCTTTAGGGATTCACCACCCCACCTGTGGCCATGATTGCAAAATGCTCGGCTCTTCCAATTCTAGGGAAGCATGGAACCTCTTGAAGAAACTTTACCCAACTTCAACTGGTCTGTTACCACATAGATTGCTGAGTGCCGGTGCTCATAACTGGAGTGTGTGCTCCCAAGGCATCAATCCACACATAGAAGAAATTAGCCAGCAACCCGGCACATTCCAAATTCTTTATTGGGCTGCATTAAAAGCAGCACAAAATGGAACCTCTTGGAAGGCAGTTTCTAGGGCTAACAATAACAACGCCATGCCTGCTGAGCCCTCATGCCTAGTGAGGAGAGCACTGGGGAGGCAGGTGAGTGTAAAGTGCTCGGGGGTCAGCTTTACAAAGACCTTGGCCCTTTGCCATGAATGGGCTTCAGTTTGATATTCTGGACACTTGAGGATCCCCGCCTCCCTATCTTGATTAATGCCCAATCAAATAGATGAATGCAAGGTTCCTAACCAATCGATGAAGAATTGCACTGGGCAGGCATCTTCTATTTGCTTGTTTGCTTTAATTGGTGATCCCCCATGTCTCTTCACTCCAGACAATGGCTAAATATTTCGAGATTTTTTTTTATTTTTTTTCTTGTGAAGCATCAACATTTTTAGCTATGTAGGTGGTTTGGTTATACTGTGGAGACAATTTATAGTTATATGGTAAGAATGAGTAAAGACCAAGGTCCATCAAGCTCAACACATGTATGTGTGCACATATTTCTATGACTTTCCATATCGTTCTACATTCTGTATTCACTGAGAAATGTGTTTTAACAGTCTTTGGAAGTTCTCTACGCTCTCAGCTGATGCCACGCACTGTGGAAGAGAGTTCCACATCTTTACTGCTCTAGTAACCCCTTAGTATGAGACGACCACTTCTCCATCAGCTTCATGTTGCTGCCTGTCTTCAGAAACCTGAGATTGATATTTTTTTATTTTTTTTCTCCTGGATACATCAGTCACTATTGATAGATTTGTATATTGGGATCATATCCCCTCTTAAGCACCTTCTTTTCCAGAGAGAATAGTTTGGATTTTTGTAGTTGTTCCTCCAAAACTGAGATCCTCCGGCCTGCTTAGGGGCTTTCCTGAGGATTGGTGGCCAAATCAGAACATTTATTAAATAGAAGACAAAAAAAGGAGATATATATATATTTATTATATATACATACTCTATGAGAAAAAGGGATCGGGACTTTAAATGAGATGTATATTGTAGCTACTCAAAGGAGTCAAAGTAAAACAAACAAGTATTTGTTTGCCATGACTGAGTAGGTACATGGCGGACAATGAATGCAATAATGGCACATAATATAACAAATCATGTATCCAAAAATATTTACATGTTAAAAAAATATGAATAGAACATACAATAGTATTGTTCTCAAGAATAAAAATCATTGTAATATAAGCCCTTGTACACACGGTCGGAGATTCTGACAACCAAATCCATCGGAGTTATTCCGACGGATTAATTCTGGATGAGGTCCGGAAGTGATGTTGCATACACACGGGCAGGACTAAGTTGTCGGGAAATCCGATTGTACATAACGTGATGACGTTATTTCGTTACGATGGGACTACGTTCAGGCTAGTAGCCAATGGCTTTGGTCTAGGATTTTGATCTGAGCATGCATGGCACTTTGTCCGTCGGAGTAGGCTACACATGATCGGAGTATGTCCAATAGGAGCATTTTGTCGGAAAATTTTACGGACAAGTTGAAAAACTTGGAAACTGTCCGATGGAGACCACACACAATCGGATTATCCGACAAAATGGTCCGATAGGACACATTCCAACGGAACCTCCGACTGTGTGTACAAGGGCTAAAATTCACGTATCTGCTTAGTGTGAAACAATCACACCGCCGGGGTGCTAGGGGCAAAAGGAATGGCTGTTCCGGAAGCTGTGGTAGTAGGGTCCAACAGAAACATAGGGAACATGAGTATGGATGTAACCCAGAATGTCTGGAACAATGTAACAAAAGGGGCTCCATTCTGTGGAACAATAAAAACATATATGTATATATATATCTATTATTGTGGGGGTTTGCACAAGTTAGGATCACCTTCCCCTGGAAAAATGCAGCCCAAGCGGTTGTTTTTTTTCTTAAAATTCTGACCTGTAATCGGTTTTATTTTTAAAAGCTCCAACAGAAACAGGCAAAACACGTTACCTGGTGTAACCCCAAAGCAACCAGATCGAATTCACGATGTAGAGCTAATAGAGAAAATTTTAATTTTTAACCCATTCCCCTGATAGTCTACTTTATTTTCGGACAGGTCCTCTTTATGGTGTGTAATTCACACAACCCACATTTCTTGAGCAGTACAAACTTCTACTGAAATGTTCCTTTTGAAGAACATGAACACAGGCCACTGTCAAATCCTAATTCAGATGATGTTCTCACATTATTAGCAGTGGTTCACTTCACATGAAAGACCACAAAGTCTCCCTTCCAGCTTCAATTACGTAGCGGAGGTACACCTGCAAACCCCCAGGAGGAGCCTTGCTAACCGTGCCACCTTTCCTTGTGATATGGGGAATACTCGTCTGCAATCGCCACACCACCCATGGCCATGTTGAGAAACTGATGGCTTACACAAATGGCCCCACTTATAGGATACCACCTATAAGATCACCACCAATACCTTTTAACAATCCTGGGTAGCATAGCCTGTTATCTATGGCTACATTGGTAGAGTTTGAGAGGAAGTGCCCCACTTCTCTGATAATTCCAGTTACAGGCAGCTTGGTATTTGCTGGTCATAACAGGCTATGACTCTGGAATCTGAAATGTTGGGAGTCTAGGTGTCCCCCCTCAACCTGGTAGGATTGGGGCAATAGTTTCCATTTTGTAATTGAAAAAATGGATGTCAGCTATCTCTGACCCTGGAGGTTCTCATTAGACTGAAGGTGGCCGAAGACCTTGCTACATTCACAATTTGTGGATTTTACAACACGTTTATCAAACCCAAATACACTTGGCCATCACTATTAAAGTGGTTGTAAACCCTCCCCCACAACTTTGTCCCATGTAAATCAGCATAAAAAACCCTAATGAACACTGCTTGTAGATATCTCCTTACTTGCTTAGTATTGTTGTAATCCTTTTTGTTCTGTAGAATGAAGTCACTGAGCATGCCCAGATCTCCCCTGATTTAAGGCACACTCTCTATGTCTTATCTATCTGTTATCAGGACTTCCTACAGCACAGCACAGAACTCTGATACTCTCCTACACCATGTGACCTCACATACAGTCTAAACTTGGCCATTACTGCAGTAATGCTGAAGCTGATAAGTCTGACAAAGGGAAACATTAGATATCGGCAGAAGTAGATACTATGAAATAAACAAGTAAGCTATGAACGGGGAAGCAGGGTTGCCATAGAAACGTTGGATTGAGAGGGAGGCTTGGTTAACCGTACAGGAAATGTTCAATGTAAGGGCGGAAATACACTCCACTGTGGACTCAGGAAACAATACTTAAGATGGCGCTGCCTAACCCCTGGAAACAAGTTTTTTAAAGATTCTTTAAACAGTAAGTAATATGTGATTTGGGCTGGATTACAGTGGCTATAGTTTGATAATGACTTATTATAATGGACTAAATGAAAAGAAGCATCAGTGTGGGAGAGTTTACTTCCTCTTTAAGCCCGGTTCACACCAGAATATAGTGGGGGGAAAGGCATGTTTTGTGCGCTTTCCCCACACCACATTCAAAATGCACTGCCTTTGCAACCTGCTGTGGGTGCCAATACGTAGATACTTATATATTCAAGCAATAATAATTAAAATTGCAAATATAGTCTGGACTATATTAGCACATATTTTAATGCTTGGAATATATAAGTATCTATGCTGACCTATATTTTAATATTGCACCTTTATTATTGATATTTCATCAGGTTGAGGTTGATTTCAGACCTGCTTGCACATACAGTATCTCACAAAACTGAGTACACCCCTCATATTTTTGTAAATATTTTATTATCTTTTCATGTGACAACAATGAAGAAATTACACTTTTCTACAATGTAAAGTAGTGAGTGTGCAGCTTGTATAACGATGTAAATTTGCTGTCCCCTCAAAATTACTCAACACTTAGCCAGATTGAATGTATGACCTCGGGCCTGGGTGCTGGAGGGACTCTCTACAACACACAGAGGAATCCTTCCTGGAAGCACTGGAGCAAGGAGAGTACAGCGGGAGAGAGTCAGCACATCCGAGACATCTCCTGAGGAATCGGCCTGGGTGGGCTGGTGAGTGTTTCAGTCTGGAGAGGACTGTGAAGAAGTTAGCCAGGAGGGCTAGTGAAAAGGGGAGCTACAGCCAGGTGGGTTGGCAGTGCCTGAAGAGGTGATGAGGGGATAAGTAGCCGCAGGGATGTAACCTGGACACTGACTTTTTGCTACACACTTATAAGGGGGCCTACCTGTAAAGGGCTATTTGTTCTAATCTGAGTACTTTTGTCACCACCACTGGTTAGTAAGGAGGCTTACTGGAGTAAGAAGACACAAATGGGCACATGCTCAAGCGTTTTGAAGGCTCTGATGATGATACCCAGTTAGAAGGCAGTAGCGTGAGCCCAGAGAGAGGGGATGCTCAAGGACAGCAATCTGGCAGTCATGTTCCACCAGCTGCAGCATACTGCCAGGTTTTCTCCAGTGATGAAGAGGGAGGGGATGATGAGGTCATTGACTCCACGTGGGTGCATGATAGGAGAGTGGAGGAGGAGGAGGCACATCTCCAACGAGCCAGGATGCCCTATGGGGGCCAGCTTAAGGACAGCACACGACTGAATCACACCGCAGAGCTCTGCCTGTGCAAGGCGCTGCCTCTGCACATTATTGCAAAAGTTCTGTGGTGTGGGCCTTTTTTGAGACAAGTGCATCAGATCACACCGCTGCTATTTGCAACATATGTCTCAAGCGTATCTCGCGTGGCCAAAACATCAGCCCCTTGGGCACCACATGCTTGACCAGACATATGTTGACATGCCATGCAGCTCATTGGCAAGCGTACCTTAAAGACCCACACCAAAGAACAAAGCAGACCTCTCCTTGCTTCTCATCAACTGGGATCTCCAATCCCACTATGCACTTCAACTGCTGCCTTTTCAGTTGGTAGACTCGAGCCCCTTCTGTGAGTTTGTGCAATGTGTGGTTCCTCAGTGGCAGGTTCCCAAACGCCACTTTTTCTCACGGAAGGCGTTTCCGGCTGTCTACCGTCATGTGGAAGACAATGTCCATGCCTCGCTGGAGAGGGCGGTCAGCGGTAAGGTGCATATTACCGCTGACTCATGGTCCAGCAGGCATGGACAGGGACGTTACCTGTCTTTCACTCTTCTGGCAGCTGGGAAGGATGCAGGACAAGGTGCAGTAGTGTTGGAGGTTGTTCCGCCACCACGCCCCAAAAATGCTACTACTGGTTGTGACACACCACTCTCCTCCACCCCCTCCTCTTTTTCTTCCTCCATGGCTTCTTCCTGTGCTTTGTTCTCGGAACCAGCGGTGCTCTGTAGGCGTTCAAGGGGCTACGCAAGTACACAGGCAAAAAGATGCCATGCCGTGTTTGTGCTGGTGTGCTTGGGGGACAGGAGCCACACTGGGGCAGGTATTTTGTCAGCTCTGCAGGGGCAGGCTGAGAGGTGGTTGATGCCACACCAGCCTAAGCCAGGAATGGTGGTTTGCGACAATGGTGCCAACCTCCTTTCTGCCCTCCGACTGGGACAACTGACCCATGTGCCCTGTTTGGCTCACTTCCTTAACTTGGTGGTGCAGTGGTTCTTGGGCAGGTACCTGGGCTTACAGGATGTCCTGAGGCAGGCCAGGAAAGTCTGTGTGTATTTCCGCCGATCATATAATGCTAGTGCTCGGCTGGCTGAGCTCCAAAAGGAGTTGAACCTGCCCAAGAATCGCCTTATGTGTGACATGCCCACCAGGGGAAACTCAACGTTGGCCTTGCTGCAGTGGCTGCACACGATGCAGAGGGCCATCAATGAGTACCTGTGTGACTACAGCACCAGGACAGGGTCAGGGGAGCTCGTTTTTTTTCCCCCATGCCAGTGTGCCATGATCAGGGATGCATGCACTGTCCTGTCACCATTTGAGGAGGCCACAAGGATGGTGAGCAGTAACAGTGCAGGCATCAGTTACACTGTACATCTTGACCACCTGTTGGAGCATACGCTGCATGGAATAGTGGACAGGGCACTTGAGGCAGAACAGAGGCAGGAAGAGGAGGGCTTCCTTGCCTCTCAAGGCCCCCTTTATACAGACAGTGTTCCTGCTGTCCTGCCGGTCACACAGGAAGAGGAGGAGGAAGAGGATTGTGTCAGCATGGAGGTGAAGCCTGGCACTCAGCATCAGCAGTCTTTTAGGGATGATTTACAGTCCCAAGAAACCCGTGGACTTGTACGTGGCTGGAAGGAGGTGGCTGCGGATTATGTCATCCTTAGTGACCCAGAGGACTCTGGACCGAATGCCTCAGCTAACCTATGCTGCATGGCCTCCCTGATCCTGCAAAGCCTGCGGAAGGATCCTCGTATTCTTCAGATCAAGGAGAGGGATCATTACTGGCTGGCAACTCTCCTTGATCCACGGCACAAGGGTAAGGTTGCGGACCTTATCTTGCCATCGCAGAAGGAGCACAGGATGAAACATCTCCAGGAGGCCTTACTGAAAGGTCTGTGCAACGCATTCCCAGAGACTGGGAGGTTACAAACTCCTGGCCCTGGACAACGTGTTGCTGAGGCTTCGGTCTGCCACTGAAGGAGCGGTGGAGAAGGTGGCCGTCTGACCGATGCTTTCAGACAATTTTTTAGTCTGTAGTCCCAAGGTATGATCGGTTCCAGCAATCATCGCCAGCGTCTGATTTACATGGTGCAGGAATACCTAGGGGCAAGATCAGACTTGGACACCTTTCCCACCAAAAATCATCTGGGTTACTGGGTCTTGAGGATGGATCACTGGCCAGAACTTGCACAGTATGCAATTGAGCCACTGGCATGTCCTGCATCCAGCGTTCTTTCGGAACGCACATTCAGTGCTGCTGGAGGCTTTGTAACTGATCAAAGGGTGCGCCTGTCCACCGACTCGGTTGATCGACTGACCTTCATAAAGATGAATCAGTCTTGGATCACCACCAGCTAATATTTTTTTTTAAATGTCACATCCCTTCAAGACTGTCTATGCTAATGCTAAGTGACTATCCTGTTATGTTGACTGACTATCCTCTTCCTCCTCAATGATCCTGCTGATAGCTTGGAAGAATTTCTAAGGGTGAAAATGTTTGATTTCACTCTTCACTACCTATCACAGTTTCGAAGGCCATAAAATGCCAAAATAGCACAACCCCCCCCCCCCCCCCCAAATGACCCCATTTTGGAAAGTAGACACCCAAAGCTATTTACTGAGAGGCATGTTGAGTCCATGAAATATTTTATATTTTGCCACAAGTTGCAGGAATATTAAAAACTTTTTTTTTTTTTTTGCTCAAAGTTGTCACTAAATGATATATTGCTCACACATGCTATGGGCATATGTGAAATTACACCCCAAAATACATTCTGCTGTTTCTCCTGAGTATGGGGATACCACATGTGTGGGACTTTTTGGGAGCCTAGCCACGTACGGGACCCCGAAATCCAAGCACCGCCTTCAGGATTTCTAAGGGCATTCATTTTTTATTTTACTCCTCACTACCTATTACAGTTTTGAAGGCCATAAAATGCCAAGATGGCACAAACCCCCCCCCCCCAAATGACCCCATTTTGGAAAGTAAATACCCCAAGCTATTTGCTGAGGGGCAACTTGAAACGTTCCAACTAATATCCAACTTAAAAATCAATCATTCTAAATCTGTAGCATTAAACATATTGTTGCCCCCTAACGACGTAGATTTATGTAAACAAAACTTCCCATTCACGTGGTCCACACAGAATATTACTTATTTAGGGATAGAAATTCTCTCAAACCTAAACAACCTCTTCAAACTTAATTTTTTACCTTTACTAAAAGAATCACAGGAGGACCTTAAAAGATGGAACTCTCTCAACATATCATGGTTTGGCAGGGCATCATTGATAAAGATGATTATCCTGCCCAGATTCCTTTATGCAATGCAAACGATTCCAATCAGATTGCCATCTTCCTTTGCTTCCTTCCAAAAAGCATGTTCCACCTTCATATGGAGGAGTAAACCTCCCAGAATCAAATATTCAAGACTAATCCTCCCTAAAAACAAAGGCGGAATTGCAGTTCCTGACCTACAAAAATACCATCAGGCAACTATACTGACACGAATAGTAGACTGGAATATACACCAACCAATCAAGGACTGAGTATCATTAGAACAAGCTCAATTTACTTACCCAATTAACCATCTACCCTGGATAAACCCCAAGTACCATCAAAAAGAGATCAAATCTCATCCCCTTATAGGCCCCACGCTAGCAACATTCCACGACACCTATAGGAAAACTGACCCTACCCCTTGGATCAGTCCCTTAACACCACTCAGAAACAACCCCAATTTCCCCCCAGGAAACGAACAAATATAATTTTTAGCTAACTGGCCTCACAAAACAGTGTTAACTAAACATCTCAACAACTCCCACGACCCTTGAGATCCTATGTTCAGAAAAGCGCCCACAAAGACACAATATCTCCACTCTGTACAACTCACTATTCGAAGAGGGTTTGGAGTTTTCCTCCCCATCCTGTTTAGCGTGGGAAAACGATCTTAACTTATCTTTCACCAAAGAAAACTGGGAAACCATCTTCACATACGCCCATAAAGGCTCACTTAATGTCGCTACTCAGAAATGCGGGTTCAAAATTCTATCAAGATGGTATAGAACGCCCAATATCTTACATAAATTCTACCCCCAGATCTCCAAAAGATGTTGGAGGTGTAATAGAGAGGAGGGCTCGTTGATACACATTTGGTGGTCCTGTCCACAAATTCAAGCATTTTGGAAAATGGTTCATGAAACCATTACATCAATAACCTCAGAAACAATAAACTTTGACCCAGCTCACTTCCTTATACACCACAACACAATCCCCCAAAAAAAGTATTTAAAGTCCCTAACCACGATTATGACAAATGCTGCGAAACATTGTATCCCCTGCCACTGACGTTCAACCTCACTTCCATCGAAAAAAGGAATGGTTCAGAAGAATCAACTCTATAGAAACCATTGAGGAACTCATAAGTATCTCACAAGCAAGAATGACAAACTTTACCTCAACTTGGCTCAAATGGTTAGAATACAAAGATACTCAGGACTACAAATCATCCAAATTGTAATTTTTATTAATTTTTTGCTAGTCAAGTATGGTGTTAAGTCTCAGTTAGACTTAGCCCTTGTACACACGGTCGGAGATTCCGACGGAATGTGTCCTATCGGACCATTTTGTCGGATAATCCGACTGTGTGTGGTATGCATCGGACCGATTCCGTCGGAATATCCGTCGGACCCATGTTTCCAACTTGCTGGAAATATTTTCTGTAAGAGTATAGGCCCGTTGACCACCTAACATCCCTTGCCTACTCTTCTCACATGCTACTATATATAATTAATTTTCTCCCCCCCCCTCCCCTTTTTTCTCTCTCTCTCTCTCTCTCTCTCTCCCCTCCCCCCTCCTTTCCATGAATAACCTCAAATTAACTTTATATTTGCTTAGCTCGTTAAAATGGTATCAACGATAAAATTGATTTCATACTTTGAATTTGGATACGGCTTGTTGTATTTATCTATACCCTGTCAGATCTTTGGACATTCTGTGTACTCCGTCAATCACTTGTGAAAATCTGTATAGATGATACTGAAACTGTACGATTAGATGTTGTATTTTCTGCACTGTTCTCTCTCAATAAAAACTTTTGTGAAAAAAAAAAGAAGAGTAATTTATACGAAGCAGTCGCAATCAGTATTGTAGCACATTTTGCACTATATATATATTTTTTAAAGGGTATTATTTAGGATATAGGCTTGATATAATTTTATATAAATTATATTTACTGAGTATTGATATGTTTACTTAGTAGCGTTATTGGCTACATATTTGGAGCGCAACACCATATATTGATTTTTTTTTTACTTATACACTTGGGGAGGGTTTGTACCCCTGTCGGTGGTTTGCTGTAACCATAGCTTAATTTATTTAAATGTTAATACATATTTTTGGCGCGAGAATACCTCATAACTCTATTTTTTTCAAACCCGTGCTGCAGCTGAATGGCATACCTGCTAAGCAAATGATGGTTAACAATAAAATAAAGTAACATTACAGTATAAGCCCTTGTACACACGGTCGGACATTCTGACAACCAAATCCATTGGATTTTGCCCGACGGATTTTGTCCGACGGATTTTGTCTGAAACTGTTGCATACACACGGTCGGACAAAGTTGTCTGAAAATCCGATTGTACATAACGTGATGACGTTATTCAGTTACGACGGGACTACGTTCAGGCTAGTAGCCAATAGCTTTGGTCTAGGAATTTGATCTGAGCATGCATGGAACTTTGTACGTCGGAGTAGGCTACACATGATCGGAGTATGTCCGATCGGAGAATTTTGTCGGAAAATTTTACGGACAAGTTGGAAAACTTGGTCCGATGGAGACCACACACAGTCGGATTATCCAACAAAACGGTCCAATAGGACACATTCCATCGGAATCTCTGACCGTGTGTACAAGGGCTAACAGTAAGACATACCACACCTGCAAAGCAAATACAATAAAACATAGTAAAAATAAAAAGAGAGAGAACAATAGATATAGAACAATGTGAGCAGACAGTAGAGAGCAAACATAAGAGAGAGAACAATAGAGAGAGAGAGAGAGAATAAAAATAAAACCACAACTATTTTTGGCTTTTTTTTGTGTGTTTTTTTTTTCACTTTTATAAAAACTGTAAACTGAATGTTGAAGATAAGGGTCTCTCAAAATGTGATGGTCATCTCATCTTTCAAGACCCTGTGTTAGTGTGTCCGAGGCCTGTGTAGTGCTGTACCACAGTGTGTAGTAGCACACTAGTGTGTGGTAGCGTTTGAAACAGGACAGGAGGGACAATAAAGCGCGTGTCATGCCTAAATCCGCATTTTCTGCAGACACGACATCTTCTTTGGGGTGTTCTTTGGGTAGGGGTACCAGGGAGGACATACGGAAAATGCCTCTCATGCAGCCGGCTCACTGCATTTGGATTGAGAAGTTGGGCCATAGCACCGTCTGGAAACAGAAGGGCAGTGACGATCTCTTCCTATAATTTGAGGAATGATAACTATGTAACTATGTAACTATGATCCAGTTCGTCCTGTAGCTTTGTATAGCACAAAAGCGTTTGGCAGAGCCAATTGAAATAAGTATATAGACACTTTTTTGTACCAGCGTCTGGCCTTACAGGCAACTAGGTACAGCACCAACAACTGGTCATTGAGGTCCACTCCTCCCATATTAAGATTATATTCCTGGACACAGAGGAGTTTCTCCACAACACCAGTTGCCATAGGAATTTGGACCGGCGTGTCTGCGTGAAGGGAGGGCAGAAGGAAAACATTCCGATTATCCCTCCACTTCACAGTGAGCAAATTATTACACTTCAAACAGGCTCTCTCCCCCAGTCTAAGATGGGAATCTACAAGCCGCTGGGCTATGCCCCGGTGATAAGATCGCATGGTGCCACATTCATCCTGCGACGCCATGATGCAGAAAGTGTCTGACATTATTCGTGGAGGATCACATGCTCAAGGCTCGATATGCACCAAGCATATTCTCAACGCCACCCAAATATTACTGGATGCCCACCGGTCAAGGAGAAACTCACTATCAAACCCCGGGCCCAAGGTAAACAGGTGGCGCATTACTAGTCAACGTTTGGCTCCGGCACCTCACCTGGACCATAGGCGAACAGCTTCCCCCAGGGGACTCCCATGGGAATCTCAGAACAGAGCATTATAAAATAACAATGATTGTACATAACAATTAGAATACATTAAGCAACATTTTTGGCTACAACATCCCAAGATATATTCATCACATTACATTTATTTATATATCCAAAAGTCATATTATAATCTTACTCCCTGCTCAGTAAAGCATTTAGCCTTTACCGACTTAAATATTTACAATTATCCTGATATTGAGCAGGAAATAAAAAGGAACCATTTTCAAAAACTGACCTAGTTATGCCTAATAGTTTTCCAGTGCCTGGTATTATGTTTTTCTTTTTAATCTGTTTATTATACTAGGGTATTTGTCCTTAGCCCAAGAGATCAACCAAACTTTCATAAATAACAGTATATATTTCTGCCACTAAAGAAACTACTTAAAACGGAGTAAATCATTCAGTCCCAGTGGAGGGGTAGCCTTAAGGCACTGTATCCACTGCATTTCACTCTGCAAATCTCATCTGTCCAAATCCCCTCCCTTGGGGTCCTCATATATCTGGCCTATTTTTATCACCAATACATTGTAATTGTGGACCAAACATGCATATTGACCAATTAGGGAGGTCATCTATATATATATGTATACAATATATCTTGGCATGGTGTAGCCAAAAATATAATTTAATGAATTCTAATTGTTATGTACAATCTTTGTTATTTTTTAATGCAGTGTTCTGCGATTCCTATGGGAGTCCTCGGGGAAAGCTGTTTACTTGTGGTCCAGAGGAGGCACGGGAATCAAACATTGACAGGATAGTGGAGTATCACCTGCTTGCCTTGGGTTGATAGTGAGTTCCTCCTTAACCACGAGCCTCGGATAATATATGGGTGGTGTTGTGGGCATGCTCGGTGCAGATATGGTCTTGAGCCTGTACCCCGGCCGCAAATGACACAAGATGCTTCTGGTGTCATGATGTCACAGGGTGGAGGCACCATCTTTAAATCTGTGGACGCCATTGGTGGATTTTTTTGTAGCCATTAGGGGGACTATTAAAGTGCCAGTGTTCCCCTGGTTTTTGGACACCCTGGTGTTGCACCCAGTGATATAGGCACAGGAGAATCATCCCGATTCCATTTTGGTGTTGCAGCATCTCTCGCTCTGTGATCCCCCTCCCTGTCCTCCCCACATCTGATTCCCCCTGCTGTTTACACACCTGCACAAATCCTTCCTACACATCCAGGAAGCAAATACAATAAAACATAGTAAAAATATTTTATTTAACACAATCTGTGCCTAAAAAATATATGCCGAAGCATGGTGGCAATCCGCCCCTAATGTTAGGGGCAAATTGCCCCTCTACCCCTGCCCTCATGCTTCAGCATATATACTCTTTTTTTTTTAACTGTGGTGGTGAAATCACCTCCAACAGTGCTGGCGTCATGGCTTTACATATATTTTACTAAAACATAGTAAAAATATATTTTTTAACACAATCTGTGCCTAAAAAATATATGCAGAAGCATGGGGGCAATCCGCCCTTAATGTTAGGGGCAAATTGCCCCCCACCCCTGCCCCCATGCTTCAGCATATATACTGTTTTTTTTTTTAATTGTGGTGGTGAAATCACCTCAGACAGCGATGGAGTCACGGCTTTACATATCGTGGGAGCAAACGCTGTTGCTGTCATGATAAATAAACCCGTGCTGCAGCTGAATGGCGTACCTGTTAAGCAAATGATGGTTAGCAATAAAACAAAGTAGCATTACAGTATACCAGTAAGACTTACCATACCTGAAAAGCCAATACAATAAAACATAGTAAAAATATATTTTTTTAACACAATCTGTGCCTAAAAAATATATGCCGAAGCATGGGGGCAATCCGCCCCTAATGTTAGGGGCAAATTGCCCCCCCACCCCTGCCCCCATGCTTCAGCATATATACTCTTTTTTTAACTGCGGTGGTGAAATCACCTCCGACAGCGCTGGAGTCACGGCTTTACATATCGTGGGAGCAAACGATGTTGCTGTCATGATAAATAAACCCATGCTACAGCTGAATAGCGCACCTGTTAAGAAGTAAAAATATATATTTTTTAACACCTGTGCCTAAAATATATATGCCGAAGAATGGGGGCAATTCGCCCCTAATGTTAGGGGCAAATTGCCCCTCCACCCCTGCCCCCATGCTTCAGCATATATACTCTTTTTTTTTAACTGTGGTGGTGAAATCACCTCCAACAGCGCTGGAGTAATGGCTTTACATATATTTTACTAAAACATAGTAAAAATATATTTTTTTAACACAATCTGTGCCTAAAAAATACATGCCGAAGCATGGGGGCAATGCGCCCCTAATGTTAGGGGCAATCCGCCCCTAATGTTAGGGGCAAATTGCCCCCCCCCCCACCTCTGCCCCCATGCTTCAGCATATATACTCTTTTTTTTTTTAACTGTGGTGGTGAAATCACCTCCGACAGCGCTGGAGGCACGGCTTTACATATCGTGGGAGCAAACGCTGTTGCTGTCATGATAAATAAACCCGTGCTGCAACTGAATGGCGTACCTGTTAAGCAAATGATGGTTAACAATAAAACAAAGTAGCATTAAAGTATAACAATAAGACTTACCATACCTGAAAAGCCAATACAATAAAACATAGTAAAAATATATTTTCTTAACACAATCTGTGCCTAAAATATATATGCCGAAGAATGGGGGCAATCCGCCCCTAATGTTAGGGGCAAATTGCCCCCCACCCCTGCCCCCATACTTCAGCATATATACTCTTTTTTTTTAACTGTGGTGGTGAAATCACCTCCAACAGCGCTGGAGTCATGGCTTTACATATATTTTACTAAAACATAGTAAAAATATATTTTTTTAACACAATCTGTGCCTAAAAAATATATGCCGAAGCATGGGGGCAATGCGCCCCTAATGTTAGGGGCAATCCGCCCCTAATGTTAGGGGCAAATTGCCCCCCCCCCCACCTCTGCCCCCATGCTTCAGCATATATACTCTTTTTTTTTAAACTGTGGTGGTGAAATCACCTCCGACAGCGCTGGAGGCACGGCTTTACATATCGTGGGAGCAAACGCTGTTGCTGTCATGATAAATAAACCCGTGCTGCAACTGAATGGCGTACCTGTTAAGCAAATGATGGTTAACAATAAAACAAAGTAGCATTAAAGTATAACAATAAGACTTACCATACCTGAAAAGCCAATACAATAAAACATAGTAAAAATATATTTTTTTAACACAATCTGTGCCTAAAAAATATATGCCGAAGAATGGGGGCAATCCGCCCCTAATGTTAGGGGCAAATTGCCCCTCCACCCCTGCCCCCATGATTCAGCATATATACTCTTTTTTTTAACTGTGGTGGTGAAATCACCTACGACAGCGCTGGAGTCACGGCTTTACATATCGTGGGAGCAAACGATGTTGCTGTCATGATAAATAAACCATTGCTGCAGCTGAATGGCGCACCTGTTAAGAAGTAAAAATATATTTTTTTTAACACCTGTGCCTAAAATATATATGCCGAAGAATGGGGGCAATCCGCCCCTAATGTTAGGGGCAAATTGCCCCTCCACCCCTGCCCCCATGCTTCAGCATATATACTTTTTTTTTAACTGTGGTGGTGAAATCACCTCCAACAGCGCTGGAGTCATGGCTTTACATATATTTTACTAAAACATAGTAAAAATATATTTTTTTAACACAATCTGTGCCTAAAAAATATATGCCGAAGCATGGGGGCAATGCGCCCCTAATGTTAGGGGCAAATTGCCCCCCCACCTCTGCCCCCATGCTTCAGCATATATACTCTTTTTTTTTTAACTGTGGTGGTGAAATCACCTCCGACAGCGCTGGAGGCACGGCTTTACATATCGTGGGAGCAAACGCTGTTGCTGTCATGATAAATAAACCCGTGCTGCAACTGAATGGCGTACCTGTTAAGCAAATGATGGTTAACAATAAAACAAAGTAGCATTAAAGTATAACAATAAGACTTACCATACCTTAAAAGCCAATACAATAAAACATAGTAAAAATATATTTTTTTAACACAATCTGTGCCTAAAAAATATATGCCGAAGCATGGGGGCAATCCGCCCCTAATGTTAGGGGCAAATTGCCCCCCCACCCCTGCCCCCATGCTTCAGCATATATACTCTTTTTTTAACTGCGGTGGTGAAATCACCTCCGACAGCGCTGGAGTCACGGCTTTACATATCGTGGGAGCAAACGATGTTGCTGTCATGATAAATAAACCCATGCTACAGCTGAATAGCGCACCTGTTAAGAAGTAAAAATATATATTTTTTAACACCTGTGCCTAAAATATATATGCCGAAGAATGGGGGCAATTCGCCCCTAATGTTAGGGGCAAATTGCCCCTCCACCCCTGCCCCCATGCTTCAGCATATATACTCTTTTTTTTTAACTGTGGTGGTGAAATCACCTCCAACAGCGCTGGAGTAATGGCTTTACATATATTTTACTAAAACATAGTAAAAATATATTTTTTTAACACAATCTGTGCCTAAAAAATACATGCCGAAGCATGGGGGCAATGCGCCCCTAATGTTAGGGGCAATCCGCCCCTAATGTTAGGGGCAAATTGCCCCCCCCCCCACCTCTGCCCCCATGCTTCAGCATATATACTCTTTTTTTTTTTAACTGTGGTGGTGAAATCACCTCCGACAGCGCTGGAGGCACGGCTTTACATATCGTGGGAGCAAACGCTGTTGCTGTCATGATAAATAAACCCGTGCTGCAACTGAATGGCGTACCTGTTAAGCAAATGATGGTTAACAATAAAACAAAGTAGCATTAAAGTATAACAATAAGACTTACCATACCTGAAAAGCCAATACAATAAAACATAGTAAAAATATATTTTCTTAACACAATCTGTGCCTAAAATATATATGCCGAAGAATGGGGGCAATCCGCCCCTAATGTTAGGGGCAAATTGCCCCCCACCCCTGCCCCCATACTTCAGCATATATACTCTTTTTTTTTAACTGTGGTGGTGAAATCACCTCCAACAGCGCTGGAGTCATGGCTTTACATATATTTTACTAAAACATAGTAAAAATATATTTTTTTAACACAATCTGTGCCTAAAAAATATATGCCGAAGCATGGGGGCAATGCGCCCCTAATGTTAGGGGCAATCCGCCCCTAATGTTAGGGGCAAATTGCCCCCCCCCCCACCTCTGCCCCCATGCTTCAGCATATATACTCTTTTTTTTTAAACTGTGGTGGTGAAATCACCTCCGACAGCGCTGGAGGCACGGCTTTACATATCGTGGGAGCAAACGCTGTTGCTGTCATGATAAATAAACCCGTGCTGCAACTGAATGGCGTACCTGTTAAGCAAATGATGGTTAACAATAAAACAAAGTAGCATTAAAGTATAACAATAAGACTTACCATACCTGAAAAGCCAATACAATAAAACATAGTAAAAATATATTTTTTTAACACAATCTGTGCCTAAAAAATATATGCCGAAGAATGGGGGCAATCCGCCCCTAATGTTAGGGGCAAATTGCCCCTCCACCCCTGCCCCCATGATTCAGCATATATACTCTTTTTTTTAACTGTGGTGGTGAAATCACCTACGACAGCGCTGGAGTCACGGCTTTACATATCGTGGGAGCAAACGATGTTGCTGTCATGATAAATAAACCATTGCTGCAGCTGAATGGCGCACCTGTTAAGAAGTAAAAATATATTTTTTTTAACACCTGTGCCTAAAATATATATGCCGAAGAATGGGGGCAATCCGCCCCTAATGTTAGGGGCAAATTGCCCCTCCACCCCTGCCCCCATGCTTCAGCATATATACTTTTTTTTTAACTGTGGTGGTGAAATCACCTCCAACAGCGCTGGAGTCATGGCTTTACATATATTTTACTAAAACATAGTAAAAATATATTTTTTTAACACAATCTGTGCCTAAAAAATATATGCCGAAGCATGGGGGCAATGCGCCCCTAATGTTAGGGGCAAATTGCCCCCCCACCTCTGCCCCCATGCTTCAGCATATATACTCTTTTTTTTTTAACTGTGGTGGTGAAATCACCTCCGACAGCGCTGGAGGCACGGCTTTACATATCGTGGGAGCAAACGCTGTTGCTGTCATGATAAATAAACCCGTGCTGCAACTGAATGGCGTACCTGTTAAGCAAATGATGGTTAACAATAAAACAAAGTAGCATTAAAGTATAACAATAAGACTTACCATACCTTAAAAGCCAATACAATAAAACATAGTAAAAATATATTTTTTTAACACAATCTGTGCCTAAAAAATATATGCCGAAGCATGGGGGCAATCCGCCCCTAATGTTAGGGGCAAATTGCCCCTCCACCCCTGCCCCCATGCTTCAGCATATATACTCTTTTTTTAACTGTGGTGGTGAAATTACCTACGACAGCGCTGGAGTCACGGCTTTACATATCGTGGGAGCAAACGATGTTGCTGTCATGATAAATAAACCATTGCTGCAGCTGAATGGCGCACCTGTTAAGAAGTAAAAATATATTTTTTTTAACACCTGTGCCTAAAATATATATGCCGAAGAATGGGAGCAATCCGCCCCTCCACCCCTGCCCCCATGCTTCAGCATATATACTCTTTTTTTTTAACTGTGGTGGTGAAATCACCTCCAACAGCGCTGGAGTCATGGCTTTACATATATTTTACTAAAACATAGTAAAAATATATTTTTTTAACACAATCTTTGTTATTTTTTAATGCAGTATTCTGCGATTCCTATGGGAGTCCTCGTAGAAAGCTGTTCACTTGTGGTCCAGAGGAGGCATGGGAATCAAACGTTGACAGGATAGTAGGGCATCACCTGCAGCACCCAGCGATATAGGCACAAGAGAATCATCCCGATTTCATATTGGTGTTGCAGTATCTCTGGCTCTGTGATCCCGCTCCCTGTCCTCCCCACATCTGATTCCCCCTGCTGTGTACACACACCCGCACAAATCCCTTCTACACATCCAGGAACTGTAGTTCAATGATGTCACAAGCATTGCTCGTTGGTCCAGCAATGATGACTGACTTCAGGATTTGGACTGGACCGGGCTCACCCCGATTCCATACTGGTGTTGCAGAATCTCTCTTCCTGTACCCCCCCCTCCCCCCAACACACTGATCCCCCTCCCTGTCAGCTGACTTCAGGATTCGGACTGAACCAAGGCTCATCCCAATTCCCTATTGGTGTTGCAGTATATCTCTCCCAGTAATTCCCCCGCCCCCCCCCCCCCCCCAACCGCACACATATCCCCTCACCTTGTCCTACCCACATCTCATTCCCCCTGCTGTGTACACATCTGCACACATTTCCCCTTCCCATCCAGGGACTGTAGCTCAATGTAGCTCACATCCCCATCCCTATGTATAAATGCCTCCGGAGGCCAAGAAATCTCCCACCCGCAAGTCATTGGTCCAGCAATGACAGCTGACTTCAGGATTTGGACTGAACCTGAGCTCATTCCAATTCCCTACTGATGTTGCAACATCTCTCTACCTGTAACTATCCCCCCCACCCCCCCCCACCCCACCACCGCACTGATCCTCCTCCCTGTCCTGCCCACATATGATTCCTACTGCTTTGTACACACCTGCACAAACACCAATCCAGAAGCTGTAGTTCAATGATGTCACAGGCATACCTACCCCTATGTATGCATGCCTCTGCGGGATGAGAAATCTCCCGCCCACAGCTTGTTGGTCCAGCAATGACAGCTGACTTCCGGATTCGGACTGAACCAAGGCTCATCCCAATTCCCTATTGGTGTTGCAGTATATCTCTCCCAGTAATCCCCCCCCCCCCGCCGCCGCACTGATCCCCCTCCCTGTCCTACCCACATCTCATTCCCCCTGCTGTGTACACATCTGCACAAATTTCAGAATTCCAGAAAACTGTAGCTCGATGATGTCACAAGCATCCCCATCCCTATGTGTATATGCCTCCGGAGGCCAAGAAATCTCCTGCCTGCAGCTCATTGGTCCAGCAATGACAGCTGACTTCAGGATTTGGACTGAACCTGAGCTCATTCCAATTCCCTACTGATGTTGCAACATCTCTCTACCTGTAACTATCCCCCCCCACCCCCCCACCCCACCGCCACACTGATCCCCCTCCCTGTCCTGCCCACATATGATTCCCCCTCTTGTGTGCACACCTGTGCAAATTCCCCCTCCCCATCCAATAGCTGTAGCTCAAGGATGTTACAAGCCCCCCCCCCCCCATATATATACATTACTCTGCAGGGCGAAAAATCTCCCGCCCACAGCTCGATGGTCGTTGGTCCAGCAATGGCGGCTGCCTCAGGATTTGGACTGAACCCAGCTCTTCCCAATTCCTTACTGGGGTTGCTGCATTTCTCTCCATCGGTTGCTGATGAAGTCGAATCCCGGGACATCTATTGTTGGACGTCTTCTGAGTTCCAGGAAACGCTTACCCTTTACTCTTATCCTATTTTTCTGGTTTACCTCTGGACTCTGTGGAGAGCAAAAAACACATTAGATACCGGAAATAATGATTTCAGATAATGCCGAATTATCACTCTATGGAATATTACTATTGGGTGACTTCTGTTATTTGCTATGTGCTGAGTGGACATGTAAAAGGAAATCCTACATGGACCAGTCACAATCCAACATATGCATCAGTATAAATTGTCATTATATCATTATAACTATACAGGCACGTGTATAAATGATCTTTATATGCTGTACTGATTCTAAATTCTCTGCAGGAACTTGGCAGTTAGAAGCATGAAGCTGCTTACAATATATTGATAGCTTTCATGCTTAATAGATACATTACTTATAAATGGTCCACTGTGGCTTGTTTTTCCATCGTAAAAGTGCAATCTATTGGATATCAATAGGTCACGGCACTTGCACAACCCAGACGGCAATGCAGCTACTTATACCCGCCAGTAGGGGGCAGAATAAGGAATGCAAAACAGCAGACATAGCACAATTATAGACATGATCCTATTTAGTTTCTGATACTTACAGGTGGCATGACGTATGGTGGACGCACGTTCCCAGCTTCCAAGTCTTCCCAGTCAATCCCCGCGAAGAACGGGTGCTGACGCAAATTACTTTGCGCACACTTGCACTGTGGATTTAAAAAAAAACGTATTAAAAAGATAAATCATTTGCATCACAGAAGCAATAACTAAACAATTTAATTTAGCCAAATTTATATCACAAATCAAAGTAAACAATTTTTATCTCTGGCTAGAGTAGAGCATTTACTTACCTCCTGTATTAGGGGGTCGAGATGAGGATCGCGTTGGCCATCAGAAGAGGGGAGGTTCAATGACAGGTAGACGAGCGTCCTGCGAATGCATGCGTAATCGCTGAGGTAGTCATTCCATGGTTCCACAACGGCCTGGAAAAAATAAAAGAAATATATATTATTATAGCTCAACACATAATAAAATGAATACAAAATTACTAAACATTTCATACATCTCCTATAGCAATGAATATGTGTAGTATATGTTATAACTGCAGTTGGCTGTTTCATGATTCTACCACCCCAAAGAGAGGTCCGACCCCATTCTGGGGGTCTACGCAAAGTGTCATTTTTCACCAACTTTTATTACATTATTCAGCCCTTTGGACGTATCTGGTATGCCCAACGTCTGAAAATGTTAACCGCTTCTGGGCTGCCCCACACATATATATATATTGCGGCAGGGCGGGCCATCAGCGCAAAATCACGTACCTGTGCGTGATTTTGTTCCTTTGGGTCGGGGGCACGCATTGGACACAGCGGGAGCCAATCGGCGTGTCCGACGAACCCGATGTTTGCTGGTACCCGCCGATCCTTCCAGAGGCAGAAAGAACGGCGGTCTGCCTTTGTCAACAAGGCAGATTGCCGTTCTGTCAGAGGGGAAGATGGAGATCTTGTGTTTCTGCTAAGCAGGAACGCGGATCTCTGTCTTCCCCAGTCAAACCACCTCCCCCCCCCAGAATTAGCAAGCACTCCTAGGGAACACATTTAACCCTTTGATCACCCCGGATGTTAATCCCTTTACTGTCAGTGTCGGTACAGTGATGGTGCATATTTTTAGCACTGATCCCTGTATTGGTGTCACTGGTCCCTAAAAAAGTGTCACTCAGTGTATGATTTGTCTGCCGCAAACTTCACAGTCCCGCTAAAAATCACTGATCGCAGCCATTACTAGTAAAAGGGACACACTTAACCCTTTGATAGCCCCTGGTGTTAACTCCTACCCTGCCAGTGTCATTAGTACAGTGACAGTTCATATTTTTAGCACTGATTACTGTAGTAATGTCACTGGTTCCCAAAAAAGTGTCAAAAGTGTCAGTTAGGCGTCCGATCGCTGATCGCCGCCATTACTAGTAAGAAAAAATTATAAAAAAAATTCCATAAATTTATCCCATAGTTTGTAGACGCTATATACACTTTTTTTTTATATACCAAAAATATATAGCGGAATACATATTGGCATGAAGTGATGAAGAAATTAGATCTTTTTTTTAAAAAATTATTGGATGTGTTTTATAGTAGAAAGTAAAAAATATTGTTTTTAAATTGTCGCTCTTTTTTTGTTTATAGCGCAAAAATTAAAAACCGCAGAGGTGATCAAATACCACCAAATGAAAGCTCTATTTGTGGGGAAAAGGACGTCAATTTTATTTTGGGTACAGTGTCGCACGACCGCGTAATTGTCAGTTAAAGTAACGCAGTACCGTTTTACAAAAAAAGGCCTGGTCATGAAGGGGGGTAAACCTTCCGGAGCTGAAGTGGCTAAACAAGCTCACAGCTCTTTCTTTTTTTACCAGCCGGCTTCACTACCTTTTATTACATTATTATTACATTATTAAACTATTCAGCCCTTTGGAACATCTGGATCGTCCGAAGTCTGAAGAAATTAAACAAGATGGCCCCTGTTCACATATGAGCGTTCTGTAGCCCGAGAAAAAAAACAAAAAAAAAAAACGCCTCAAGCTCAAAAAAGTTACACAAGCTTCTTTTTGGCAGATTACATGTGTTTTTGGCCCCATAGACTTCAATAGAAACGCCTGACTTGAGCAGAAAAACGCTCGTAAAACGCTCAAAAAGCAGCTCTCCACCCCTAATTTCCTCCCCCCTAATGCTTTCTATTGGCTAAAGAAAAAAGCCTGAAGCTGTAAAACGCTTGTCTAAAAAGCTTTAAAAAGCTTGTATAAAGCTGCAAAAAAAAAGCTTTAAAAAAAAGCCAGAAAAAAATGGCAGTAAATGGATGGGCTCAGGTGTGACTGGAGCCTAAATGGACTGTGTGACTTACCATTGCCTTAGTAATAGTAGTAATATCCGGGTCATACGGGACTTCTTTTTTCACTGACAGACCGAAGTCAATAATCCTGACATGTCCGGTACTGTCAATCATGATGTTGCTCATATTTAGGTCACTGTAAAGAAGAAGAAGAAGAAAAAAAGGTAAGTAGGCTGTTATCATCTAGATCAGGGGTCTCCAAACTTCAACAGAGGTCTCCAAACTGGACAGTAGGAGGAGGAATAGGGCCCCATCATTGGGCTCAGTGAGAGGAATAGGGCCTCATCATTGATGTCAGTGAGAGGAATAGGGCCCCATCATTGGGGCCAGTGAGAGGAATGGGGACCCATTATTGATATCAGTGAGAGGAATAGTGCCCCACCATTGGTGTCAGTGAGAGGAATAGTGCCCCATTATTGATATGAGTGAGAGGAATAGTGCCCCATCACTGGTGTCGGGAGGAGGAATAGCGCCCCATAATTGGTGTCAGTTGGGGGAATAGCGCCCCATAATTGGTGTCAGTTGGGGGAATAGTGCCTCATCATTGGTGTCAGTGAGAGGAATAATGCCCCATCACTGGTGTCAGTAGGAGGAATAGTGCCCCATCATTGGAGTCAGTAGGGGGAATAGCGCCCCATCATTGGCGTCAGTAGGAGGAATAGTGCCTCATCATTGGTGTCAGTAGGGGGAATAGCGCTCCATCATTGGTGTCAGTAGGAGGAATAGTGCCCCATCATTGGTGTCAGTGAGAGGAATAGTGCCTCATCATTGGTGTCAGTAGGAGGAATAGTGCCTCATCATTGGTGTCAGTAGGGGGAATAGCGCACCATCATTGGTGTCAGTTGGGGGAATAGTGCCTCATCATTGGTGTCAGTGGGAGGAATAGTGCCTCATCATTGGTGTCAGTGGGAGGAATAGTGCCCCATCATTGGTGTCAGTTGGGGGAATAGTGCCTCATCATTGGTGTCAGTAGGAGGAATAGTGCCTCATCATTGGTGTGAGTCGGGGGAATAGTGCCCCATCATTGGTGTGAGTCGGGGGAATAGTGCCCCATCATTGGTGTGAGTTGGGGGAATAGTGCCCCATCATTGGTGTGAGTGGGGGGAATAGTGCCCCATCATTGGTGTCAGTAGGAGGAATAGTGCCTCATCATTGGTATCAGTAGGAGGAATAGTGCCCCATCATTGGTGTCAGTAGGAGGAATAGTGCCTCATCATTGGTGTGAGTCGGGGGGAATAGTGCCCCATCATTGGTGTGAGTCGGGGGAATAGTGCCCCATCATTGGTGTCAGTCGGGGGAATAGTGCCCCATCATTGGCGTCAGTCAGGGGAATAGTGCCCCATCATTGGTGTCAGTCAGGGGAATAGTGCCCCATCATTGGCGTCAGTCGGGGAATAGTGCCCCATCATTGGTGTCAGTCAGGGGAATAGTGCCCTATCATTGGAGTCAGTCAGGGGAATAGTGCCCCATCATTGGCGTCAGTCAGGGGAATAGTGCCCCATCATTGGTGTCAGTCGGGGGGGAATAGTGCCCCATCATTGGCGTCAGTCGGGGGAATAGTGCCCCATCATTGGTGTCAGTCAGGGGAATAGTGCCCCATCATTGGAGTCAGTCAGGGGAATAGTGCCCCATCATTGGCGTCAGTCAGGGGAATAGTGCCTCATCATTGGTGTCAGTCGGGGGAATAGTGCCTCATCATTGGTGTGAGTTGGGGGAATAGTGCCCCATCATTGGTGTGAGTCGGGGGAATAGTGCCTTGCATCAGTGGAGGGAAAAGCTCCCTAAGATCCAGATACAGCCAAGCAAACAACCGCATCTGGCCAGCACGCCGCAGTTTGGAGACCAATAAAATATGATGGGTCATATAATGATGATACTTACTGATGCACGATGCCTCTGGAATGGAGAGCTTGTATGGCACACAAGATCTCTGCAGTGATGAATCTGATGGAAAAAGAAGAAAAAATGATTATTGATAAACTTGCTCTATAGTAATCTAGGCCCCCCATTAATATGACCTGATCCTAATACTATGGGAAGTCGGTATATTTTTAAAACGTCTTTTATTTTGCTAAATCATTTTAACAAGACATTGCCATAGGGGTATTCGTATTTGGCTATAAACCTTGATTTATTCTCATTATGGAATTATTACGGTAAAGGTTTCTAAGTATTAATGAAATGACTGTAGTCCAGCTAAGATCACAACCATGAAGTTCGATCTTCCTGAATCCCATCCCATAAATCATGTCAGTCTAAAGCTCCCCATGGATATTAGATTATATTTTATGAAAGATCGCGCTACGATCTCAGGTCTATGAGTCCCTCCCATGGCTTTTGGCAGACTACATTGGTCAGGCTACAAATTGTGGCCCAATAGTTACTTCCCCATGTAATCCATATAGGCAATGTTTGGCATCTCACCTATCCTCCTTCCCTATCCCCTATGCATTTCCTATATAAAAATGTTGAACCAATTCAAACTTAGGAGCAAGGAAGGCGCCTGACTAGTGTACTGGGGGTGGTTAGGTAAAGCAGGTGCATCCCATCACCCCAATAGCCTGAAAGTGATCTATCTACAATTGTACATTCTACCTCCCTCCCCACTACTAATGATCCCCATTGTAGTACTTACCTTATGGTGTTAATATCCAGAGGATGCAGCTTGACTATGAATTCCTGCAGGGCCCAACCATTCACAAACTCCATGATGTAAAAAAGATACTCCTAGAAGAAGATAAAACAGATACAAATTATAATTCATTCATTATTCACTATGAGAGTCCATATTCAGCCCTTCATTCTTGTCTTCCCACATCCAGAGACTTTTCGGGAACATGTTCACATATCTGTGAAGGGTCTCATTTATTTAGGTCATTTCATAGCCAGTAATAGTCACGTTTCCTGTGCTTGTTCTGTAATGAGCAGTGTTGGGCATCTTACTTTAAAAAGGTAATTTAGTTAAGTTACAAATGATTTCTCCCAAAAAGTAATTGCGTTACTACATTGGAAAAGTAATTAGTGACGCAGCAAAGTAACTGTGACTTGCTTTTTAATATTCTATAACATCTGCTACTGTGCAAGTGGCGTCTATCGTGTAACTAAGGTGAAGATATTTGCCAGCACACCATGGAACGACGCAAATAGCGTCCAAACGGCTGATTTATTGCATGATCACAACACAAAGATAGTGCAACGTTTCGGGGACCGCGCAGGGCCCCTTCGTCAGGCAACACATAAATAAATAATCACACCCACCAAAAGGCCCCCACATTCATGATTTTATATCATGACAACTAAAACTAAAACTAAATTTATCAGAAAATCTTATTAAAGATGCCATAAATCTATTCCCTATTTTGTAGACACTATTGCACAAACCCTCTGTAAATGCCGGCCCATTGGGTCCCATGGTAGGGCTGGCCCTGGCCATCTAGTGGATGTAATTGCGGTAACGCCGCCCAGTAATGGGAACGGCGATACCATGAGGGGAAGAGTGATCAGTTAGATTACTCGTTACCCTCTAAACTAACTGCGGTAAGTAACTCCGTTTATTTTAACTGAGTTACTAACATCACTGGTAATGAGGATGCTATGCTCCTTTTTCCAAGCAGTAAGAAGCAAAGGACCGGCTTGGACGGCCTTCAAAAGCTCTTCAAGGTTACAGAACCAGTCCGGTTGACTAACATTTGCCAACACAAGTTGGAGCTATTAGGGGTAGGAGAATGTGATATTCTGATTGATTTGGACTCTCTAAAAAAAAAAATGAAAGATAAAGTTACTTACCTTTGTCTGGAATGCGGCGTATAATTCCGGGAAGAATCTGTTCCCTCCCACCTCTGCCTGGATTTGGCGCTCTGACAAAAGTCTTTCAACAGGCGCGGACGTTTTCTTGAGTTTTTTTATTGCCAGCAGCTTATCAGTGGCGGGATGTGATGCCAGGAATACCTAAAGGAAAAAAGCAATAAGATATTAGTAGTGTTAATCAAAGGTCGTCTCGCCCACCCATCATATTTCTTTTTTAGGTTAGATGTAAATAAGCCAATCACCCAGCGGCTCTTTACACTGCACACGGTCTCCAGTGGTGAAATTTACCCACTGGAGTTTCCATCTGCAACCTGCTCTATTCTCTACAATGAAAAATATAATGGAAAACCTACCAGGGGAAGTGAAACCCCTTCCCACCCATCCCTAAGTTGTGTTATATCGGGGAAAAGTAATACTCCACCCAAAATCGAATGGTAAACCTATTCCCAGCCCCATTCTAAGCCCAATCAAAAAATAGATCGCTATACTTAAAGGGGTTGTAAAGTGAATTTTTTTTTTTTAAATAACAAACATGTTATACTTACCTCCACTGTGCAGTTCGTTTGGCACAGAGTGACCCCGAACCTGCTCTTCTGAGGTCCCTCGGTGGCTGTCTCTGCTTCCCTCCTCAGATGCTTCTCACGTTCATGTGAGCTCCCTCGCATGGTGAGAAGCACTGCGGGCGCGCTCCCGTGATACAGCCGGCGGCTATAGCCGCTCGCTGTATCACACGGCCCCGCCCCCCGGCGCTCCGCGTCAGTGGATGTGATTGACAGCAGCACGAGCCAATGGCTGCGCTGCTTTCCATCCGTCCACTCCAGCCAATCAGCGGCCAGGCTGAACGGTGAAAAGGACGTCGGGGGACGAGCGCAGGACTTTCGAGGGGTGCGTTAAGTAATACGGGGGGACTGGGGGCGCCGGCACTGTCAGATGTTTTTTCACCTTAATGCATAGAATGCATTAAGGTAAAAAAACATTTACCTTTACAACTATTCTGAACCAGCTCCGGTCCAGTCCGGTCCCAGGCTGAGCTGTCAGCCGGGGCTTCTGTGTAGAGCAGAGGCAGCCGACAACGGATGCTCCACAGTAAGTCTATGGGTAAGGTCATTTCCTATTCATTTCCCAACCATTGTCGGCTTTCTCTCTATACAGAAGCTGACACTGGACCAGAGAGAATTCAGAATTGGTAATTTGTTTATTCTTAAAGTAGAATTTCTGCCTAAAGCTAACTGGCCCATTTTCTAACACATGCTGACTAACCTGCATTTAAAGTAATAAAAAGGTGTATATACTTACCTTACTTGCCCCCCATCCGAGGGGGTTACCTTGCAGGTGCACTCCCAAGTCCAGCATTTGTGTCCATAGACATGAATTCCCGGACTCGGCCCTGGGGCCCGCATCATTGGATTTGATTGAAAGCAGCGGGAATGGCTGCATTGCTCTCAATCTATCCAATCAAGAGCCAGGACCCCGTGGAGAGAGGAACATCGTGCCCCTGCCAAGGAGATGAAGGGGCTCAGCTAAGTAAAATGGGGGGGGGGTGAGCTAGGGGACGGGTGACTGCCAGGTGTTTTTTCACCTTAAAGGGACACTAAAGGTTCCTGGTTTTTAACCTTAATGAATCTTATGCAGTAAGGTGAAAAAACACCTGTCCATGACCGCCCCCCCAGCCCCCCGTTTTACTTACCTGAACCCTCAAACTTGTCCCACGGGGACGCTCTCTCTCTCCGCTGGGGGTTTTCGGCTCTTGATTGGATAGATTGATAGCAGCGCAGTCATTGGCTCCTGCTGCTGTCAATCGAATCCAATAACGCGGCCGCTGGAGGCGGGGCCGAGTTCTGCATTCAGCGTCTATGGACGCCGGAGGCTGGATATGGGAGCACGTCCGCAAGGTAACCCCCCGAGAGAGCGCTTCTCCCAGGGGGTTATCTGATGTGGGGAGGAGCCACCAAGGGACCCAAGAGGAGCAGGTTCTGGGCCACTCTGTGCAAAACAAGCTGCACAGTGGAGATAAGTATGATATGTTTATTAAAAAAAACTAAAAAACTTTTAGTGTCCCTTTAATGCATCCTATGAATTAAGATGAAAATACACGAGGGTTTACAACCCCTTTAACATGATGCAAGTTATGGCACAACCATAGCAGGTATTAAACCTGTGTGAATGTAGCTTTAAAGTGATTTATCATTCCTCCTTATCTGTTATAGGGATATAAATAAGAGAAACTATAAATATGATCACTTACCTTCCCAAAGAATCCCTCTCCGAGAAGCTTATGAAATTTGAAGCTTTCTACCTTGAGAGCAATGGGAACATCCGCCTGGATCTGGTTGGTTTCTAAAGAGAAAAAAAAAAAAAGATTAGTTTTCCTCCACCTAAGTTTGTTTCAATGATTTGTATTGGGTTTTTAAAAGTACAAATAAAGTTAACTGAACAAGTGGAATTTGTGAAGTGACTTCATTCTACTCAGTCATTCCTATGGGTGAGCTGTATTCTGCAGGACCGTATTCCACACGGGGGCTGCACTCAAGTGGCCGGGGTGATTTATTAGTGGACAAGTTCTGTAAAAATAAACGTATTCTTTAAGGGCATTTTTCACTAACTGCCCATGCATTAGAACTTTTTTTTTTTACTAAGGACCAATAGAAATGAGGCTTTTAAAAGAGGCACCAATAGAAGGGACTCATATTAGGGGTATCAAACAGCCACCAGCAATGCAGGATTACAGTAGATACTCCAGGGTGACCATTGAGACGTGTGGTATATTATAAGTCACTGGCCACCACTGGCAATAAAGGCCATAATTAGGGATATGCTATATAAACTTCTGTGGTATAAAAAAAAAAACAGAGAGGTGGCTGGGGGGCGGGGCGATGAGTGGGGAGCCTCCATCATAAATTGCCTTTGGGGCCATGTGATTTGTATATCATCTCTGGTCTATTCAGATGTATACCAACTCCCCACCAATATGAAACATCTCTAAATAAAATCTTGTTCAGCCAACTTGTATGTTATATTGTTTTCAATTCTTACCTTTAGAAGCGTCGTTTCTTAACCTTTCAGGTAAAGAAGCACCGATCTTGCTTGAAAAAAAACTAACTTTGCCCCCAGGGGGGACATTCTGCTGGGCATATACTCCGCTGGGGTGGGGCTTGTCCTCTGCAGGTTCCTTTAGGGTGGTCGGTGGAGATTCAGACTCTTTGTCCAGAGTAGCGGTGAACCAAATCCCGCTTTCTGTGACTGACGCAGTCTCTGAAGGGATACAGATATCCAAACCATCTTTAAGCTCAGCCACATTCTCTACATCTGTGGGTTCCATCCCATCTGTTGAGATGGGCACATCCTCCACAATGTCTGTGGCTTCGGTGGGTTGGATTGTGTCCTCTGATTCAGAATCTTTGTCCAGAGTAGCGGTGAACCAAATCCCGCTTTCTGTGACTGACGCAGTCTCTGAAGGGATACAGATATCCATCCCATCTTTAGACTCATTGTCCAGAGTAGCGGAGATCTCAATCCCGCTTTCTGGAATTTTCTCTGTAGGAATGCTGATCTTATGCACATCTGTTGGTGCATCCACATCATCAGGCTCTTCTGCTAGAACATAGAGACTGTCTGAGCTGCCTGTGGACTCAGTCCCGCTTACAAGGCTGGTCTCACTCTCGTCAGTGGTGGTGGAGCCAGATCCATCTCTTGAGGCAGGCACAGTCCCTACAATAGTGGTGAAATCGGTGCGCTCTGCTGAGGCACCGTCACCCTCAGGAATGGCTGTCTCCACAATACCATCTGAGCTGTCTGTGGTCTCACCATGTCTTCTTAAGCATATAGACCATGAAAATTTGCGGCACCCTCCTACAGACACAAACTTTGTAGAGCTGCTGATCTCCAGCTCATCTTTTAGCTCAGTCACAATCTTGCAGATTGTGACTAGAGTCCCACAAATTGAGTTGGGCTCAATCTCCTCAATGTCTGTGGCGTCAGTGGATTGCGTTACGTCTTCTGAGTCAGACTCCTCGTCTGTCGTAGTGGTGGTGTCGTTTCCAGAAAGTGGGATTGAGAAAGTCTCTGCAGAGGTGCTGGTCTCTTTCCCGTCTTTTAGCTCAGCCACAGTCTCTAGAACTGTGGGGAGCTCCATGTCATCTGCTGACACAAAGGTGGTGGATAGAATGTCGCTTTTTTGGTCTGACTCAGACGTGGTGAAGCCCAACTCCCCTACTGTTTGCTGATGGGCACTGTCTGTGCCACTGGTGGGTCCAATGTTGATCCTGGCCGCCTTCATTTCTTTTTCTGAGGTGGGCACGTCTTCGCCATTTCTAATCTCACCTGGAATCACATTGATTTCTGGAGAAAAAAATAAAAAATAAAGATTACTTTCCATTCATGTATTAATGTATAAATAAATGTATACATTTTTGCATGTGTATGTTGTATGTAAGTGTATAGCCAAAACTAGGGTAGAAAAGGGTTAAAAACCCTATTAGGTTATTTTTGCCATCTGTGTGAGGAAATTTCACTTCTCTTCCTGTCCTGGCCATGCAACAGGAAGTGAAAGGAAATCCCTACAAAGTGACAGAAATTCCCATCTTGTGCAGTTGTTGCTGGAACAGGTGTCCCTATAGGAAGACCCTCCCTGACCCCCGGTTCTGGTGACGAATCCAAAATTTGGGATCACACCTCACTTCCTGTTTCAGGGACAGACTATGCTCATCAGGACAAATATACAGTATGGGTAAAATAACCAGCAATGATAATCTGACAGGGCCTCTAACCCATCACCCCTCTTTCTTAACCAAAAACGAAGTTTTGGCTTCAACTAATACTAAGGCTGCCCAATCCAACAATGCCAGGTGGGGGAGGGAAGTCTGCTGTTGCGGGGGGGGGGGGGGGTCTGTTGTTGCTGGGGGTCTGTTGAGTTGAGTTGCAACTTGATATAGCACAGTCATACCCTGTAGGGTCCCAACATGCTTACAAACACATAGACAGATAGCCCCCCCCCCCCCACCACTCCACCCCTACCCCTCTGTGTCTGCCCACACTCCAATCACTGGTGCTGAGCCCCAGAATAGGAAAGTAAGGCGGGCTGGAAATTTGAAGTCCATCAGCCTCAGATACATCTGGATGAGAGGTGGTGAGTGAGCTCACCATCCATCCTTATCTGTGACTGAAGTCTCCCCCCTTCTCTCTCCTGCCTCTGACTAAGTACACTAAGGCAAATCAGGGTTCTCAGAGCACCCCTTACATCAGATTTCCCCTTTACTCCAGAGGCCACAGTGTTTCCCCTTTACATCAGAGTCTTCTCCATACATCAGAGTTCTCAGGGTCCCCCCTTAAATTAGGGTTCCTAGAGCATCCCTTATGTTAGAGTTCTCCCTTACATCAGAGTCCCCCCTTACAGTGAAAGGGAACTCTGCGAGTTCAGATGTAAAAGGGGAACTCTGTGGACTCTGATGTAAAGGGAGACTCTTGTTCTTAACTTCATATGATTAGAAATGTTATTAAATAGCAATATATATATATATATATATATAGTTTATACTATGAAAAAAATTGCTGTGCGCTGCTAAAGTGTTCAGGTTTGACCTGAAGAAAAGGTGGCAACCCTAGTTGGTGGGGGAGGGAAGTCTGCTGTTGCAGGGGGGGATCTGTTGTTGCTGGGGGTCTGTTGAGTTGATATAGCACAGTCATACCCTGTAGGGTCCCAACATGCTTACAAACACATAGACAGATACCAGGGCCAATTTATAGACAGGATCTGATTAACCTTCCAGCATGTCTTTGGAGTGTGGGAGGAAACCCACTCAGGCACAGGGAGAACATGCAAACTCCATGCAGATGGTGTCATGGTCAGGATTTAAACCCATTACTGCTAGGTGAGAGTGCTAACCACTACACCACTGTGCTGTTGTTGTTCTGATGGGTGTATACACCGCTCCTAAACTGCCCCTGCCCATTAGAATGCATGCACAGTGCTTCCGAATCGCATGAAAAGCGATTTTAAAACGCTGCAACATGGGCGGTTTTAATGCTTTTCTTGGCCGCTAGCGGGGGGTTAAAAGCACCCCGCCAGCGGCTGAAAAGAGCAGCTAAAATGACGGTAAAGCACCGCTAAAGTGAGCAGCACTTTACTGTCAATTTAGCTGTGCTTTTTGACTGCTAGCGGCGGGGTTAAAAGCGCCCCACTAGCTTTATCGCTAACGCGGCTACAGTGTAAAAGAATCCTTACTGTTTCATCTTTTTAAGATTCAGTGAAGTGGATTGTTTTAAAAAAATATTGTGTTTGAAAGACCGCTGTGCAATTACTGTGTGACATTAAATATTGCAACTGCGACTTTATTCTCTAGGGTCTCTGCTAATGTATATATATATAAAATGTTGGGGGTTCTATGTAATATAGCAAAAAATGCTGATTTTAACCTGTAAACAAGTGTCAGAAATGGTCTTGTCTTGCAGTGGTTAATGTACAGAGGGGCTGCAGCAGTTTTCAGTTTACAGATAAGAATATTTTTTCTTGAAATTTGTCTTAAAACAGTTTGAAAGGTAAATATTCCTCCAACTGTAAAATTTAAGTTTCTAGGAAAGCTGT
The DNA here is from genome assembly GCF_037356315.1 of Lithobates pipiens. Lineage (NCBI taxonomy): Eukaryota > Metazoa > Chordata > Amphibia > Anura > Ranidae > Lithobates > Lithobates pipiens. The sequence goes on from NW_027507787.1 coordinate 227,152,560, forward strand.
GATTGGTTGCAGCTGGAATGCTCGGCCCGCCTCTGACACCCGCACACTGCAGAGCTATTTTTAGATTTCTCCTGTTTTTTTTAAATTACAGCTGACTTTCTATTTTTGGGATAAGGGGCAGATATAGGGGTGACACCCCCCAGAGACAGAGTTAGAAGAGTTAAAATCACTCTTTTCTAACCAAAAATAAATAAAAAATACATGTAGTCTATAGATGCACCTATAGGGGGCTATA
>NW_027507787.1:229167794-229242794 GCF_037356315.1 Lithobates pipiens
TGTCGTATTTTCCGTCCCGTCGTACGTGCCGTTCACGCCATCGCGCACGGTTTCAGCGGACTGTTCGTTCGTCGTGTGTGGGCAAGTCCGTCCATGCTAATTTTGATCGGACTGTCCGCTGAAACTGTTTGACGGACAAAGTTGAGCGAACAGTCCCCGCGTGTGTACGCGGCCTCAGACTCTCTCTCTCTGAAGTGTCCCTCTAATATTTTTTACAATGTGGTGCAACTATGTTTTATGATATTTTTACTTTTGTGTTTTTTTTTAACATGCATGATGACGATGATCACTGATTATACACGATGAAAACAATTTAGAAAAAGCCTAACAAAAACAAAACATAGATATTTTGTTATCCTGTTCCCTTGCTGAGCACATTCAGCAGTCTCTCGAGTGTGTTGTTTTTTTCTATAATGGCGCCTCTCACATTATAACATGGGAGGGGCACCACTACCTCATTTACTGGAAACGAGAAAAGAGAACACGTAGCTAGCAAACAATACAGAGACTCCAGCCCAGTCTACACAATGGGATCGGAAGGGGCTCTGGTGAAATGGCAGATATTGCTTCCAAAAGCATAAATCTAATCCAAGATATGAGCAGAACACCAATGGGAGAGTTACTAAAACTGGTGCTTACGGAATCTGGTGCAGCTCTGCATGAGAGCCAATCAGCTTCTAGTTTCAGCTTGTTCAATTAAGCTTTGACAATGAATCCTTGCAGCCGATTGGTTACAATGCACAACTGCACCAGATTTTGCACTCTCCAGTTCTCCCCTCCATGTTTAGAAAAACAGACAAAACACTTTAGGGTCAGTTCACAACATAGAAGCACAGTCCGGATGCTTTTCTGCATGCGCATGTTTCATGTGTTCCAGTGCGTTTTTGAAGCATTTTTGCTGCACTGCCCCCCCCCCCCCTCTTTTTTCTTAACCTTAAATAAGGACATGCATGTTCCAAAGTGTTCTTGATGCGTTTTATAGCGTTCCAGTACAGTCCAGTGCAGGAAAAATGCATGCATGTTCTACTTTTTGTTCTGGAACTGGAATACACAGGTGTGAACTATGCCATCAAAAACCGTATAACCTACTTTCCATGCGTTTTTCATGCAGAAAAAAAACGCACTGGACTGCATGTGGCGTGAACTGGCCCTTAAAGCGGACCTTCATTTTTTTCATCTTTCCATCTTAAATCTTCTAAAACTTTTTTTTTTTTTTGCTCTGCCAGTAAATACCTTATACAGACCACTTCCTGTTTCTTGTCTGGTCATTCGGTTTTGATGCAGAAAAAAATAAAAAAAATGCACTAGTGTGCATGTGGTGTGAACTGTCTCTAAAGGAAAATTGAACAAGAAGATATGTATAATGTATGGCCAGCCTTAGCCTAGATTACAATTGACAAGTTGCCAACCTCTGCAAAAGTAATCCTTTGGACCAGGGATCTGCAAACGGCATCCCTCCAGCTGTTGTGGAACTACATGTCCCATGATGCATTTTAAAACTCTGACATTCACAGACATGACTTGGCATGATGGGAATTGTAGTTCCTGAACAACTGTAGGGCCATAGTTTGTAGACCCCAAAGAGTAGCATAACTCCCAGCTGTCCCTAATTTGCAGGAACCGTCCCTCTTTATTGGTCTGTGTAGACCCAGGGCTTTTTTCAGCGGAAATTCGGGGTAACGCAGTTCCGTCACCTCTGGCACTGAATGTATGTAATGGCTGGGGGGTGCTGGAAGGTCTATTTCTGGTTGATGGGAGATCTGTTATCTCTGGAAGGGATCTATTGTTGTTGGGAAGGACCTACTATTGAGTGAGGAGTCTATTGATGCTGGCTGCTGGGAGGTCTATTGTTGGTGTGGTGGATCTGCTTTGCGGGCAGTAGGTATACAAATTACGTAGCACCACAAAATGATACTTCTATATTTTCCTAAAGGGGTGATACTGGGAGGTAGGTAGGGGGTGGAACCAAGGAACAGTGCTGAGAGGTGGGTAGGGGGTGGAACCAAGTAACAGTGCTTGGAGGAGGGTAGGGGGTGGAACCAAGGGACAGTGCTGAGAGGTGGGTAAGGGGTGGAACCAAGGAACAGTGCTCGGAGGAGGGTAGGGGGTGGAACCAAGGGACACTGCTGAGAGGTGGGTAGGGGGTGGAACCAAGGAACAGTGCTCGGAGGAGGGTAGGGGGTGGAACAAGTGACAGTGCTCAGAGGTGGGTAGGGGGTGGAACCAAGGAACAGTGCTCGGAGGTGGGTAGGGGGTGGAACTAAGTGACAGTGCTTGGAGGTGGGTAGGGGGTGAAACCAATCGACAGTGCTCGGAGGTAGGTAGGGGGTGGAACCAAAGGACAGTGCTTGGAGGTGGGTAGGGGGTGGAACCAAGGGACAGTGCTCGGAGGTGGGTAGGGGGTGGAACCAAGGGACAGTGCTCGGAGGTGGGTAGGGGGTGGAACCAAGGGACAGTGCTCAGAGGTGGGTAGGGTGGAACCAAAGGACAGTGCTCGGAGGTGGGTAGGGGGTGGAACCAAGGGACAGTGCTCAGAGGTGGGTAGGGGTAGAGAAAAGCGGGGTTGTAAAGGGGGGGGTACCTACACCTATTCTCTGAAAAAAAAAGCTCTGTGTAGGCCTCCATAAAAGTAATGAACTATGAAATTACCAGAAGTGGTACACTGCAATAAACCATACAAACAACAACTAAACTATTACATGTGTTACTTTCAATATCCAGTATACAGGGCCAGATTAAGAACATCATGGGCCTGGTGCTGAGGATTTTGGTGGGGCCTTTTATAAACAATAAATAAAAACTATTTTTTGTTATAACAAATTAAATTAAAGAGAGAGAGGGAGGATGAGAGAGAGAGAAATGGGATAAAATAGGTGTGAGGGGTAAGGGAGGGAGGATGAGAGAGAAAGGGGGGGATGGGAGAGAGAGGATGCACATGAGCATGTGTGGGAATGACATCAACGCAGCCTGGCCAAGGCAAGTGACCGAAGGCACAGAACCCAGAAGGACATCTGGGTGAAGATGGAAGTGCCCGGGCCCCGCCGGATTGATCACAGCACAGCACTGGAGGGCTTAGTCTGACAGGTAAGTGTGCCCTAATGTGCTAATATGCTGGGCATACTTGTACATTATGGCATAACCTACCCCAGGGCCTCTAAAAAGTAGTAATGTTATAAAAGTTTACTACCGCTTTAATATCACAGGAACCTCTCATGGGGCCCCCTACTGACCCTGTGGCCCTTGGGCAGTGCCTAAGTACATAGTTGTCAACATTTCAAAAATATTTTCAGGGACGCTCTTTACAAGTGCTATATTTAGAGTAGCTGACATCCCCTATGTTCCTCTATACATCACAATAGTAATTACAAAATTAAATAAGTACTAATAATGGGGCAGAATAAATATGAGGACTGTGAGATTTCCTTTAGTTGGACTGACAAAAGTGTGCCCATTCTAGAGCTGGTAACATTGAGGATATTCAGTATAATTTTAAAGAACAGTTTTTGTGGGTAAGAGGCATAGGGGAGGAGTATGGATGGTATAAAAGTGGGAAGTATGTGCAGGTGAGGGAGAGGAATGTGGAGGGTCTAACAGTGGGCACTATGTACATGAGAGGAGTGCAGAGGGTATGGCAGAAGGCACTATGTACAGGAGTGGAGTGTGAAGGGTATGACAGTGGGCAGTATGCACAGCAGAGGAGTGTAGAGGGTATGACATTGGGCACTATGTATAAAAGAAGCGTGTGGAGGGTATCACAGAGAGCAATATGTACAGGAGAGAAGTGTGGAGGGAGGGTATGACGGTGGGCACTATGTATAGGAGAGGAGTATGGAGGGTATGACAGTGAGTAGTATGTACAGGAGAGGAGGGTGGAGCGTATGACAGTGGGCATTATGTATAGGAGGGAAGTGTGGAGGGTATGACAGTGGGTACTATGTATAGGAGAGAAGTGTAGAGAGTATAACAGTGGGCACTATGTATAGGAGAGGAGTATGGAGGGTATGACAGTGAGTAGTATGTACAGGAGAGGAGTGTGGAGGGTATGACAGTGGGTGCTATGTATAGGAGAGAAGTGTGGAGGGTATGACAGTGGGCACTATGTATAGGAGAGGAATGTGGAGGGTATGACAGTGAGTAGTATGTACAGGAGAGGAGTGTGGAGGGTATGACGGTGGGCACTATGTATAGGAGAGGAGTGTGGAGGGTACGACAGTGGGCACTATGTACAGGAGAGAAGTGTATGACAGCGGGCACTATGTACAAGAGAGGAGGAGTGTGTACGATATGACAGCGGGCGTTATGTATAGGAGAGAAGTGTGGAGGGTATGACAGTGAGCAGTATGTACAGGAGAGAAGTGTGGAGAGTATGACAGTGGGCACTATGTATCGGAGAGAAGTGTGGAAAGCATGACAGTGGGCACTATGTATAGGAGAGAAGTGTGGAGAGTATGACAGTGGGCACTATGCATAGGAGGATGAAGTAATCTGGGAAGGAAAAATTTAAAGGTTTGTGGAAGGATGTTTAGGGACTGTGTAGTTGTTAAGCAGGCCAGACATGGATTGAAATTACACCAATTAAGCAGAGACCAGCCATAGTCGATCTATGTATGGGCTAGCTGGTTTTACACAAGTCAACCTATTAAGCGACTTGAGTACAACCAGCCTGTCAGGTTTTCCACAAAACAATCAGTGCTGCCAGCTATAGTTAGCAACACTAATCATTGTATTCACTGGCAGAACACAATAACACTGCAGGAGTGATTGCCCCATTCACAGGTTAGCGGGTGAGAGGGTGTGTGGGGACAGGCTGGGGAGAGATACTAGTCAGTCCCTGGGTAGGCACTGGTTAGTATCAGAGCCAGATACACACAGGTTACATGCGCCATGATCATTAGAGTGAGAGCAATAATTCTAGCACTAGACCTCCTCTGTAACTCTAAACATGTAACCTGTAAAAAAATTTAAAGCATCGCTTAAACACACAACAAAAAACAAACAAAAAATTGTGCTAACTTTTGTGTTTTTTTTTAATGAATGAAACAGTTTCTTTCCAAAAAAACGTTTGAAAAATTGCTGCGCAAATATCGTGTAACATAAAAAGTTGTAAAGACCACCATTTTATTCCATAGGGTGTCTGCTAAAAAAATGGCTCGATATGGATTGCTTTTGACGTTATAAATAGAGACACTCCAAAATATTTTTTTTACTGGACTGTTTAGTTTACCTTTTTCTTATCATTGCTTCACTGTATGCACTTTATGGATTGAGACACACCCTGGATTTTTATTGCATTTTTTATTTATTTTCATTGTTTGAATCTTATCCGTAATTTTAGTATTTATTTATTTTTCACTATTTGCACTCTGGTGTCCGTTTATGAAGGAGTGATCAGTGGAGATCCAGAGGATCGCCGCTGATCACAACCCATAAACAGTATATAAACCAGAGATAATCGGGGGAGAAGTGTTTGAACTTGTTCTCCCGCCGATTATCTCCGCACACTGAGAATCCTCATAGACTGACACAGTAACGGTCACTTTATGAAGCTGTGATCTCAGCGCTTCACTGGTGATCTGTGTCAGAATTCACACTCCCCGATTCACCAACTCAGAGGTGGAGAACCGGGGAGTGAAGAGAGAATGTGGGGGGATCTGAGGAGGAAAGAGGAAGATAATTAACTTCCTTATGCCTCGTTCAGACCCCCCAACACTGTAATCATGTCCCCCTGTCATATGTATGTGTATACATATATATATATATATAATGTGTATATGTATATATATATATATATATATATATATATAATGTGTGTGTATATATAATGTCTGTGTGTGTATACATGTATATATTATGTAGGGGGACGCTTTATTTCACTAACATTAATCACACCGTGTGTCAGTGTATTGAGCTGTGATAATTTATCACTGCTTAATAAATTGACATCTGTGTGTATCTTTGAATTTTTAGTACTGTAATCTTGTAAAGTCTCACGAGATTACAGTATTAGGGGCCGTTCTCCAGTGTTAGAAGCATTTGTAGATCGCTTCACTCCTCCAAGGGTGAAGCGATCTACTCCGCTTCATAAAGTGGCACACAGAGGAGAAAGATCTCCTATGTGAATGCCGGAGAATGAAGCAGTGAATAGATTTCACTGCTTCATAAAAGGACACCTTTATTTGGAATATTTTATTATCCTTATTTGGAATATTTAACCATTCACATTACACTGGTTTGAACATTGTCTGATTGGCACTGATGCACTTTAAAAGGTGCACACTTGAAGAAATTGATTCTGAATAGTCACATATAGCTACTTTTATATTTGCGTGATATTATTTATCATCATTTGTCTATTTATTGAATTGATTTAGTATTTTTTGTGGAGCGCAACACCATTTTTCTATTCAATATATAATGTTTGAGGGTTCTGAGTAATTTTCTAGCATAAAAAAAAATGATGATTTTTACATGTAGGAGAGAAGTCTCAGAATGGGCCTGGGTGGCAAGGGGTTAATTATCATAAGTAATATACAAATAATTATTATAAGCACTGTGAGTTCATCCTCTCAGTCTGCTGCAGAGTGTCCCAGCTTGTATTTATACTGCCGCTCTGTATGTAGCTTCTGACAGGCTGTGCAAGGAGCCCCGTATCTCCGGAACCATAAATGATAGCAGCCCCATATTTTAACCAGTGCTGGAGTGGGTCTTTAGCTACTTACCCCCCAAATGTGGGGTCTCTGACTCCTGATCACCGAGCTACAATCCTCGAAGTCAATCTTTTTTTTTTTTTTACTTTTTTTTTTTTGGGGCAAATGGGCCTATCTTGAGAAAGGGGCCTGGAGCTGCAGCTCCAATAGCCCCTATGTTAATCCGGCCCTGCCAGTATACAGAAAATGTAATAGAGAAAAAAAACAAGACATTCATGGGTTAAAAATATATTTTTTTGAATACCATAATAATTCATAATAGTTCATAATTCATCGCAGGAACGTGTCCTTGGAATACTTACGCTATATACAAAGCTATTCCTCATTCTCATTTTAGAAAGTTAGGAATTATGGATTTGTTTTAAATATTAATCAGTAAAAGCAGTTGCTACAATATATATATATAGTGCAAGGTGATATCTTCCACAATCTGTGAGAGCTGCTGCTTCGAAGTAAAAAAAATACATACCTTTCGTTGCTATGTTGTCATCCACTGGCTTGTGTTCCCCTAACCCCATTGTCTATGTCTGCTGGTGACTTTCTTCGTATTCAGCTCATACAGTATGGAGTCTACTGCAGCATAACAACTGCTCTGCTACTTATAACTTGTCCTCCTCCCTCCTCCCTCCGCCTTTTTATGGGAGGAAGAACGAAAGCAAAAGAAAGATTCAGTCTCATGTTATGCAGAAAAATACCAGCCCATCCATCAAAGTTAATTTAAAAAAATAAAAATAAACGTGCATTTAAAAATTTTTTGGGAGCCTGGAAAGCATTGCACCAGTCATCAGCAGACTGTCAGTGTGAGCCGTGCGCCTGCTACACCCTACTGCACTGACACGCCTCTACTTACTGCCCTATTACTATATACTGCCCTGCAGGTACTGCCCATTGTGCTGCCCTACAACTACATACTATTCACACCACTGCCCTACCACTACATACTATACAGCCCACTGCCCTACCACTACATACTATACACCCCACTGCCCTACCACTACATACTATACACCGCACTGCCCTACCACTACATACTATACACCGCAGTGCCCTACCACTACATAGTATACACCCCACTGCCCTACCACTACATACTATACACCCCACTGCCCTACCACTACATACTATACACCGCACTGCCCTACCACTACATACTATACACCGCAGTGCCCTACCACTACATAGTATACACCCCACTGCCCTACCACTACATACTATACACCCCACTGCCCTACCACTACATACTATACACCGCAGTGCCCTACCACTACATACTATACACCGCAGTGCCCTACCACTACATACTATACACCGCAGTGCCCTACCACTACATAGTATACACCCCACTGCCCTACCACTACATACTATACACCCCACTGCCCTACCACTACATACTATACACCGCACTGCCCTACCACTACATACTATTCACCGCACTGCCCTACCACTACATAGTATACACCCCACTGCCCTACCACTACATACTATACACCCCACTGCCCTACCACTACATACTATACACCGCACTGCCCTACCACTACATACTATACACCCCACTGCCCTACCACTACATACTATACACCGCACTGCCCTACCACTACATACTATACACCCCACTGCCCTACCACTACATACTATACACAGCACTGCCCTACCACTACATACTATACACCCCACTGCCCTACCACTACATACTATTCACAGCACTGCCCTACAACTACATACTATTCACAGCACTGCCCTACCACTATATACTATACACCCCACTGCCCTACCACTACATACTATACACCGCAATGCCCTACCACTACATACTATTTACCGCACTACCCTACCACTACATACTATTCACAGCACTGCCCTACCACTACATACTATACACCGTACTGCCCTATCACTACATACTATTCACCGCACTGCCCTACCACTACATACTATATACCCCACTGCCCTACCACTACATAATATTCACCGCACTGCGCTACCACTACATGCTATTCACCGCACTGCACTACCACTACATGCTATTCACTGCACTGCCCTACCACTACATGCTATTCACCGCACTGCCCTACCACTACATGCTATTCACTGCACTGCCCTACCACTACATGCTATTCACCGCACTGCCCTAACACTACATGCTAAAAATCGCACTGCCCTACCACTACATACTATTCACCGCACTGCCCTACCACTACATACTATTCACCGCACTGCCCTACCACTACATACTATTCACCACACTGCGCTACCACTACATACTATTCACCGCACTGCCCTACCACTACATGCTATTCACCGCACTGCCCTACCACTACATGCTATTAAGCGCACTGCCCTACCATTACATACCATTCACCGCACTGCACTACCACTACACACTATTCACCACACTGCCCTACCACTACATACTATACACCGCACTGCCCTACCACTACATGCTATTCACCGCACTGTGCTACCACTACATACTATTCACCGCACTGCCCTACCACTACTAGGGATGAGCTTCGAGTTCGAGTTGAACTCATGTTCGACTCGAACATTGCCTATTTGCTGAAACGCAAACAATTTGGGGTGTTCATGGCAAATTCAAAAAGCCGCGCAAAACCCTGTAAAAGTCTATGGGAGAAATCTAAAGTGCTAATTTTAAAGGCTTATATGCAAGCTATTGTCATAAAAAGTGTTTGGGGACCCGGGTCCTGCCCCAGGGGACATGTATCAATACAAAAAAAGTTTTAAAAATGGCAGTTTTTTCGGGAGCAGTGATTTTAATAATGCTTAAAGTGAAACAATAAGCCCTTGTGCACACGGTCGGACATTCCGACAACAAAATCCGTCAGATAAATTCCGACGGATTTAGTCCGGAAGTGGTCCTGAAGTGGTGTTGCATACATACGGTCGGAATGTTGTCAGAAAGGTTGTCAGAATTGCGGACCGCCAAGAACGCGGTGACGTAAGCCGCGTACGACGGGACTAGAAAAGTTCAGCACTACGTCCGGCACCCTTTGGGCTCCTTCTGCTGATCTTGTGTTTATCGCGTGCTAGTAGAAGTTTGGTGAGAGACGATTCACGCTTTTCAGATTTGTGCTTCAGATCGTTACTGCTCTACAGTTTGTGCTTGTCAGTGCATATCTGCTTATCAGTGCGTATAGTTACCGTATTTATCGGCGTATAACACGCGCCGGTGTATAACACGCACCCCAAGTTTAGGAGGGAATTTTAAGGAAAAAAACTTTTAGGAGGGAAGTTTAAGGGAAAGAAAAAACTTACATTTATATGCCCATCAGTGTCATCTGCAGCCTTGTCCACCATTGCAGCCTTATGCAGCCTTGTCCACCAGTGCAGTCTTGTCCCCCATTGCAGCCTTATGCAGTCTTGTCCCCCATTGCAGTCTTGTCCCCCATTGCAGCCGTGTCTATTTTATTTTTTTTAAATGCCGCTGCCAAGATACAGAGCCAGATGTGTATCTCGGCGGCGTGCGGTAGTTCTCGATGGGCCTCTGGCCGCCTTCGGCTCTTCTCGGCAGCTTTCGGCCGCCTTCGGTCGTTCTCGGAAGCTGTCGGCCGCCGAGAAGAGCCGAAGGAGGCCGAAAGCTTCTGAGAACGGCCGAAAGCTGCCGAGAAGAGCCGAAGGCGGCCGAAAGCTTCCGAGAACGGCCGAAAGCTGCCGAGAAGAGCTGAAAGCGGCCGAAAGCTTCCGAGAACGGCCGAAAGCTGCCGAGAAGAGCTGAAAGCGGCCGAAAGTCGCCTTGAAGAGCCGAAGGCGGCTAAAAGCCACCCAGAGGCTCAGAATTTCGGGGGATCGGCGTATAACACTCACCCATGATTTTCCCCTGCTTTTAAGGGGAAAAAAGTGCGTGTTATACGCCGATAAATACGGTAGTTAGCCTTTGTTGGTCATTGTGGACTATATCTTTGTATAGTACGCTTTGATCTTCAGTGCTTATTGTCCGCTCGTCTCTGGTTTTCAGTTTGTTCTTTCAGGCCTTGCTGTTTATCGGTGCCTTCTGTTGTCCATTCTGACCAGCTGACCATTTTAAGCCATGTTTTGTGTACATACTCGTCGTAGAGGTTATGGCGCTAAACCCAGATAATTGTGTTCAAATTGACCTATCGTCAAAATCGGTGCTCTGAAAAAGTGCTACCGTATATACTCGAGTATAAGCCGAGATTTTCAGCCTCTTTTTTGAGGCTGAAAGTGCCCCCCTCGGCTTATACTCGAGTCATCGCTGTCTGCCCGCTCGATCAGCGTGTCGAGCAGACAGACAGCGGCCATTCTGATTCAAAAGCCGCGCCTCCGGCTCCGCCTTCGCCTGTGATAGGCGGAACACTGAATTTCCCAGCAGCCTGTGTTCCGCCTATCACGGACGTCGTATCATCCTCGTACTACGGACGAGGATGATACGACGTCTGTGATAGGCGGAACACAGGCTGCTGGGAAATTCAGTGTTCCGCCTATCACAGGCGAAGGAGGAGGCGCGGCTTTTGAATTTTACAATGGCCGCCGACGAAGAGGGCACGGGACGGAGGCAAGGCAAGGCACGGCACGGGACGGGACGGGACGGGACGGGACGAAGGCAAGGCACGACACGGGACGGAGGCTCGGGACAAAGGCTCGGGACACAGGTAGGCTGGACACACACACACACACACACACACACACACACACACACACACACACACACACACACGGATGGATGGATGGATACACACACACACACGGATGGATGGATGGATGGATACACACACACACAGGGATGGATGGATGGATGGATACACACACACACAGGGATGGATGGATGGATGGAGACACACACACACAGGGATGGATGGATGGATGGATGGAGACACACACACACAGGGATGGATGGATGGATGGATGGAGACACACACACACAGGGATGGATGGATGGATGGATGGAGACACACACACACAGGGATGGATGGATGGATGGAGACACACACACACAGGGATGGATGGATGGATGGACACACACAGGGATGGATGGACGGACACACAGGGATGGACGGACACACAGGGACGGACGGACACACAGGGATGGACGGACACACACACAGGGATGGACAGGCATGTCTCACCCTCGGCTTATACACGAGTCAATAAGTTTGCCAGTTTTTTTGGGGGTAAATTGGGGGCCTCGGCTTATATTCGGGTCGGCCTATACTCGAGTATATACGGTATATTAAATTTAAAGTGCTAATGCTTCCTAATTATAAAAATAAAAATCTATAAAATGCAATCAGTATTAAATCATCATATAAGTGTCATCATGCAATAAGTGAAACCCCAAAAAATTCTTATGGTAAATATTCACATAGGTCATAGCAGATATTGCGTTCTTATGTAGAAAAGGCAAATTTCTTTTAGACAGCACAAAAAACACTACAGATATCCTTCAGTGTCCTTATTCAGAATAAAAATGAACCGTGCAAATAAGTGCAAAGAAAGTGCAAAAAGGCTAGAGGTCAAATCCAAGTTCAGCCAATAGTCGCATAAAGATGCATATGCAATCGCTACATGTATCCAATATGTGTCCAATATTAGTATTTTGGCTGATGATACTGCCACCGCAGACTACTAGTGTGAATTCAATAGGGAACGTTCATCCACTAATGCAAACAGTGCGGGTCTTCAATTGGAAACCTTCATCCCCGGTGCGCCACTCAGTGTTGTAATATGTAAATGCTCTCACCAGAACTTACGCCCCTTATGGGGCTAGATGAACCTTCACAATGTAAGCCACTGTGTCGCTCTCTGGCTGCTGCTGGTGCACTGGGTGAAGTTTCACTGTTCCGTTCATATAGTCTCCATGAAAAGTTATACATGAGGAAAGACACATCCATAGTGTAATACGTTCTTAGACAAAATGTTTATTTAGGTTAAAAACTACTCACATTTATTGTTAAAAACACATGCATGTAATCTCCGCCGGTCGTCTCTGTCCGTTCGGATGGGTGCACGCAACGTGGCCATGCCCTACGCGTTTTGTCACTCTGACGTCCTCTGGAGGGCGTAAGTTCTGGTGAGAGCATTTACATATTACAACACTGAGTGGCGCACCGAGGATGAAGGTTTCCAATTGAAGACCCGCACTGTTTGCATTAGCGGATGAACGTTCCCTATTGAATTCACACTAGTAGTCTGCGGTGGCAGTATCATCAGCCAAAATACTAATATTGGACACATATTGGATACATGTAGCGATTGCACATGCATCTTTATGCGACTATTGGCTGAACTTGGATTTGACCTCTAGCCTTTTTGCACTTTCTTTGCACTTATTTGCACGGTTCATTTTTATTCTGAATAAGGACACTGAAGGATATCTGTAGTGTTTTTTGTGCTGTCTAAAAGAAATTTGCCTTTTCTACATAAGAACGCAATATCTGCTATGACCTATGTGAATATTTACCATATGAATTTTTTGGGGTTTCACTTATTGCATAATGACACTTATATGATGATTTAATACTGATTGCATTTTATAGATTTTTATTTTTATAATTAGGAAGCATTTGCACTTTAAATTTAATATAGCACTTTTTCAGAGCACCGATTTTGACGATAGGTCAATTTGAACACAATTATCTGGGTTTAGCGCCATAACCTCTTTATTTGACTTTTTACATTTTCCCTCCCCTCCTTAACTAGGAAGTGGGGGCTTCAGGTATAGGCAGCTCTAACCCTGTAAACAATTTTTTCTCACCACATTGAGGTTTGTTTGTTTTTATACATTTAGGGTGAATATTCCATAGCGCGACTTTACCCACTCATTTTTATACTCGTCGTAGAGTTTGTGCTGTGCAGGCTTGGTGTTGGGCTTTTAGCTTTGACACAAGCCCGGTCCATGAACAGGGCAAGGAGAAGTTTGTGGACCAAGAATTGGTAGCTCCAGCTTGACCAGTTCTCGCACATGCCTTTGCTTTGTAAGATCCAGGAGAATAATCCTGATGATCTCAGGAATTATCTCTGGATGACAGACCCCGTTTTTCACTGTCTGCTGGCTTTGCTGTCCCCTTATATCAGCAGGCAGGATACCTGCATGCGGCAAGCCATCACTGCGGAGCAGAGGCTCATTGCCACGTTGGGCTACTTGGCGACAGGGAGAAGTCTTCAGGACCTGAATTTCTTGACAGGCATCTTCCCCCAGGCTCTGGGAATCATTATTCCAGAGACCTGTTCTGCCATCATACAGGTCCTGCAGAAAGACTATATTAAGGTAAGTTTTCTCCTTAAACATCACATTCTATGTATTTTATGTTTGCTAATGTATTGGATTTCTTTCCTCATTCCCTAAATGATTGCAATATGCTCTAATTGATATGCTGTGCCCCTTTGTGCTCATGCATGCTGGAAGCTTTTCAGTTCCTTTTTTGTCCTTCATGCATATTTGCCTTCACTTACTTCCCCAGCATGCTCTTCTGGGGCCATAAACTTATAGCCTAGTCACTTAGCAATGTATTTTGTCAGCTCCATAGTATTGCTTTCCTCTAAACACCCCCTAAAATGTGTACAAATGTTATGTGTGTGCTTAAATTACTGCAGAGTGCCAGAGGGTTTTTTTTTGGTGGGCCAAACTCATTAAGAACCCCCCTCCCCCCAACTACAAGGTCAGCTGATAGCAATCCTCTGTCTGCTGACTTTGCCAAACCCAATACCCACTCTACCTACCTTTTTTTCTGGTCAGATTTATGGATGAATTCACCAAAGCATGTAGTGCAAGGGCCTGCCTCAATACTTTCAAATGCTACAGTTTAAAGTTTTTTTTTCTCCTACTATTATCTTGATAGGTAATAGCAGAATGTCAAAATGTGCTTCCATTTGTTCCTTTCTTTTTGTATTATGACACTTCTTACCTGTCCGGTGGGCTGCCAATAGTGTAAGTAAGGAGGGGCTGGCCAAAGTATTACACATTATTTCTGCATTCAGCTCTCAATGAAGTGGTGAGAGTTACCTGTCCAAAACATCCCCCCCTAATTTTTTCCAATGGGCCATCAGATGGGGGGGTGGGGGGTGAGGAATCTGATAAGGGGACCTTATACTTTAGGCTTTAAATACTCATTTCCAAAAATGTTATACTGATCTTGGCCAAAAATGTTTGTGTCTAATCTACTTGCAATGTTGATGTGCAAAATTACTAATTTTGTTTTTTCTTGTTTGACTCCACAGTTTCCTTCAACGCCACAGGAATGGCAGACTGCGGCCTCCCACTTTGCCAGCCGTTGGGACTTTCCCAATTGTGGAGGTGCAATTGATAGGAAACACGTCCGCATCATCCCACCCCCCAACTCGGGGTCCTACTATTATAATTACAAGGGGCATAATAGTATAGTGATGTTGTCGGTGTTGTCAGCGACGTATGACTTCCTGCATGTGGACGTGGGGAAAAATGGCCATATGTCAGATGTTGGAGTGTTTGCGCGGACGGAGTTCTACTGGCATCTCCAGAGTGGCAGTCTGGGCTTGCCACCTCCAGAGGAGAATGTGGAAGCACTCCCCTTTGTTTTCGTCGCAGATGAGGCTTTTGCTCTGGCAAACCATCTGATGCGGCCTTTCCCAATGAGGACCCTCACCCCAGATCAGAGGATCTTTAATGTGCGGCTGGCCAGAGCCAGAAGAGTAGTGGAGAACACTTTCGGATAATGGCCAGCCAGTTCCGCCTATTTTTGATTCCAATACACATGGCGGAATATAAACTAATTCATATTGTGCTTGCCTGCTGCGTTCTGCACAATTTTTTTGAAAAAACATTCAGCAAACTATGTGGCCTCAGTTGGCCCTGATGTAGACTTGACAGAAAATGTGAACCTCATGGCCCTTGAAGCTGCTCGTCCTGGCTTGCCCCCCCCCCCAAAGCACCCATGAGGTCAGATCCAGATATGTGGAGTACTTTGTGGGTAGGGGGACCATTGATATGCCAGACAATGTCTTTGAGGCATTTTTTTTATACATTTTTCTTTGAAACTCCAATAATCTTTGTTTTCATTTACTGCTTGGCTTTGTTTTAGGTGTCTCCTAGGTTTTATTTGTTTTTTTTTGTACAACAGTGCAAACCCAATTTCAGAGCAAGATGAGGTGACAGTCTCTCCTTCAGATAATCTTATGTTGTGGGTCTGCTACACACACACACCTTGTTTTTGTTGATAACAATCAATGTACTCCTACCCATTCACCTGTGAAAAAAAAATGTAAAAAAAAAAAACACAACACACAAGGTTTAAAAATAATTTATTGCACTGCTCCGGGGGTCTTCCGTCTTGGGGGGTCTTCTCATCGGACTCCTCCGCTATCTTCTGCTCTTTTACTAGTGGAGCCCGGTTTTCTTCTTCGCGGCCGCCCGGGGGTCTTCTTCTGACTTCGGGGGTCTTGTCCCCCTCTTCGGTTCTTCTTGCCAGGCCTCTGCTTTCTTCCTATAGCTCTTTTACTAGTGGAGGCCCGGTCTTCTGGCACCTCTTCTTCCGACTTCGGGGGTCTTGGCCCCCTTGTCCCTATATAATTCGCCGCACACCGCGTCCCTGGCATTGCAGCCAGAGAGAGGGTCGAGTCAACATGTCCAGAAGAAGAACGGAAGGCAGCGGCGGCGGCAGAAGACCGAGCCACCACTAGTAAAAGAGCTGGAAGAAGGAGCAGTGGCCCAGCAAGAAGAACCGAAGAGGGAGACAAGACCCCCGAAGTCGGAAGAAGAGGCAGCGGCGACAGAAGACCGGGCCTCCGCTAGTAAAAGAGCTAAAGGAAGAAAGCGTAGGCCTGGCAAGAAGAACCGAAGAAGGGGACAAGACCCCCGAAGTCGGAAGAAGACCCCCGGGCGGCGGCAAAGAAGGAAGTCAGGCTCCTCCGCTAGTAAAAGAGCTAGTAAAAGAGCAGAAGATAGCGGAGGAGTCTGGCGAGAAGACCCCCCCATGACAGAAGACCCCCGGAGCAGTGCAATAAATTATTTTTAAACCTTGTGTGTTGTGGGTTTTTTTACATTTTTTTTCACAGGTGAATGGGTAGGGGTACATTGTACCCCATACTCATTCACATAGGGTGGGGGGCCGGGATCCGGGGGCCCCCTTATTAAAGGGGGCTCCCGGATTCTGATAAGCCCCCTGCCCGCAGACCCCGACAACCAACGGCCAGGGTTGTCGGGAAGAGGCCCTTGTCCTCATCAACATGGGGACAAGGTGCTTTGGGGTGGGGGGGCTGCAGGGCGCCCCCTTCCCCCAAAGCACCCACTCCCCCATGTTGAGGGCATGTGGCCTGGTACGGCTCAGGAGGGGGGCGCTCGCTCGTCCCCACCCCCTTTCCTGACCGGCCGGGCGGCATGCTCGGATAGGGGTCTGGTATGGATTTTGGGGGGAACCCCACGCCGTTTTTTTCGGCGTAGGGGATTCCCCTTAAAATCCCTAAGGGCCTGGTATGCCTCCGGAGGGGGAACCCATGCCATTTTTTTTGGCGTGGAGTTCTCCCTTAGGATTCATACCAAATACAGTACCTGGTATTGGAGGGATTCCAATTCGGATCCCCACACCAGTGTGAACCCAGCCAGAGATGCTTGTTGCTTATCAGGAAAGGAAAAGAAACCTTTTTCCTTTCCCGATGCGAGCCGGCTCGGCGCTGGCTCCTGCGACGGTACTCGCAGGGTGTCAATCTCGCCGATAAAAGCGGCGAGATTGACACAATATCGCGGTCACCTACTGTATGTAGTGCATTACTGACAAAAATATTGCTCATTTTCAGCACCATGGCAGAAATATGTGGGGTCATGAAAATGGCGTGATTGTTGAAATTTAAACATCACTGTGGGTGTTATTTACTAAAGGCAAACCCACTATGCACTACAAGTGCACTGCAAAAGTGCACTTGCAGTGCAAAGTGGATTTGCCTTTAGTAAATAACACCCATTGCCACAGAAAACAACAACTTTACTACAAATACTGCTTTTGCACATTGAAAAAGGAAGCCACACATTGTTGATAATTTAACGTTTTACTCAAAGCACATTCACATGTGCGTTTAGAAATGGGTTTTACAACAAACCAACATATTTGGTGTATAGAAAACATTATTTTGGGTAACATTTTTATAACTTGGCGTTTTTATGTAAACAGGCATGCATCAAAGCATAACATACATAACACAGGAACTTACAAGGTTCAACTTTGAAAAGTGAAGACAATATCAGACATGAATATGTAGAAACTGTGCTGATATTGCCTTCTTCAGATGGAGTGTCACCCCTGGAAAAGCCAAATTTGGAAGATGCACACACATTGAGAATCATAAAGTGGCCAGTTTCCTCCTGATCCCATGCCTAATGTCAACATGTGCTATCTCCCAGTATGGGGTATCAATGTACGTGTTTTGGGGGTGCAACCCCTTCAACTCAGCCACTTTAGTACCAAGGAAGGGGTTGTACCCACAAAACGCGTACATTGATCCCCCATGATGGGAGATAGTACATGTTGACACACTGTGTGTATCTTCCAAATTTGGCTTTTCTAAAAATATAAAAGTGTTTTTTTTTCTATTTAAAATGGATGCTAGCTAGTTTGGGGTGTTTCAGACTCTCCCTAAAACATCAATATTTTTCTGTATATTCTCTAAATCGCAATTGCACCCCATTATCTCCCCAATGAGGATCTGGGCACTTTCACTGGCAAAATGAGATTCTTCTTCCACAACATCCACATCACTTAAAGCGGGATTCCACTGCCGTTTTTTTTTTTTTTTCTTACCTGTGTCACTGTTGGGCGATTCCTACGGTGTCTTTGCAGCCACGATCAGCGTCTTTTTAACCCCCGGCGTGACGATTTCATTGCTAAGGAAAACTTTTAAAAAAGCAGTCCGGCAGTTTCCATTTTCACTGTGGGCGTTTGAAGCCCACAGGCATTTACTTCCTGGATGCGATGACACTGAGCTCCCAGCATCCACTGCTCCATCTCGCACATGCTCATTGAGTGTCCTCTTTGTTTTCCTTCCTTTTGCCTCATGTGCTATAGTGGTAAAGGCTGATAGAGCTGCCTGCCCACTTTCAAAATGGCAATTTCGGCTTGACTGTGTTCCCCACGGATTCCTGGGAAATAGCTAAAAAAGTTCCCAGGGACCATTGCGAAGCCGATAAACACGCCTACTCCCACGGGAGGAGAGCCCAGAAGTCAGCATAAACATTAAAAATAAAAGGTAAATACTGCATATTATTTTATTTCAATGGTCATAACTGCATCTATGTTCCAAAGCCATTTGAATAAGATGAACTTGCAATTTTCTGTACAAAACCGCTTTAAAAAGAAACAAAAAAAAACCACACCATGTGTTATAAATATGCAGGCATACATTGATTAGCGAAGCTGTGGTCTCCGACACTCACCTGTTGTGGTGCCAATTTCGCCAATCTCTCCTTCCTCCTCCTCCTCTGCTTGTGCTTTTGGTATTTCCCCTTCTTTGGGAGGTGTGGGGTCCCTGGTGTCCTCAGACGTCCTGAGTCTTCTCTCCCCTATGAGAATGTAGAAAAGGAATACTTAGCATACAGATAATTGAGGGCAGAAATAGGAATATGAAACATTGCTTGGAAGTGTCGTACAATTGTGTTTTTTGGCAGAGTTCAAAGGTGAAAACATTATTTTGGACACTTTCTAAAGTTGGAATACTTACCTGTTGTGTGAACAAATGTAGTCAAGTGCAAATTGGCAAAACATTGTTTTTGGAGTGGGCTAACGAACGATGTTTATTACGAATGATTGAACCCATAAACATGAAAGTGGCCATTTTAAACTGTACAACATTAAATCAAAGAACATGGAGCAGTATGCAAGCAATGATAATAATATGAACACACGACAACTACTTACTTTTTTGAAGAACTCGCTTGATCCTTCTATACTGATAGTGCTCCCTCAGTTTCAGGTCTGACCAGTGTTTCCTCAGTTGATCCTTGGATCGTCTTACCCCAAAATTCTGAAGACTCTTCACAACTTTAGTCATGATCTTGGCCTTTCTGATATTTGGATTTGGGTAAGGTCCATACTTCCCATCATAGTCGTTCCTCTTCAATATGTCCACCATCTCCAACATCTCAACAAAAGACATATTTGAGGCCTTAAATCATCTCCTCCGGGATAGGGACATTTCAGGCTCCAGGCTTTCCTCGTCCTCCTCCTCGTTAGTGGAATTAGCATGCCCCTGCTGTGTCTCCGCCATGTGCTCTCCCCACTGCACCGAAAGAGAAGGGGCGGGGAATAGTTTAGAAAGAATGTCAGGGGCGGGCAGAGTTTCACGCATGCGTACTGTATATAAAACGCAACACGCGTGTGTCGTACGTACAAACTGTGAGCAGAGGGAGAAGCTGACGTGCCGATTGTGCAAACGAAGGTACAATTTTTAACTTAGTACATCACTAGCCTATACTGCTTCTATATTGAGGTCTGTATTGGGACAAGATTTAGGAGAGTTTAGCCTGACATTAGGGTTTGTCTTGTGTTGTGTCTTGCAGAGAATATGGATGGGTTTAACGACCATAGTTTCCTCCCTCTGTTCATCGATAATTACAGGGAGCTGCCCTGTCTGTGGCAAGCTACACATCCACACTACAGTAACAAATTAAAGAGGCAGGCAGCGATGGAGAAACTGGTGGAGTTTGTGAAGCCGGTGGTCCCCAGGGCAGACATCAACTATTTAAGAATGAATATTGGAGGCCTGAGGAGTACATATTTGAGGGAGCGCAGGAAGGTGCTGGAGTCCATGCAAACTGGAGCAGCAACAGATGAAGTTTATTTCCCCAGGCTGTGGTATTATGAGAGGATGCATTTTCTGTCAGACCAGGCTGAGGTCAGGGAATCCCTCTCTACCCTTCCTTCCACGAGTCCTTCTATGTTACATTCCACCCCTGCTGAGTCTTCCGATGCCCAACCTGGGCCTTCCAGACAGGAGGAACTGGAGGAGCCCAGCTTGAGCCAGGTATAGTATTGTTCTACATATTTTTGGAGTAAAAATGAATGATGTTAACTGTTGCTCACTAATTGCCAATTTTAGAAAGTGTTTCACATATCAATAGAGAGTAGTGGCCAAAACATGTGGGCCAAGAATGAAAAATGCTGGGCTCAGAATGATAGTCTTTTCTATTTGTTAACAATTTGCAACAGTCAAGAGCTGAAAATTGTGTGTGTGTTTCATGAACCAATAACTAAAACTATGTCCCTTTTTCATACACAGGAAGACATCAGCCAGGAGGAGGGTGTGGAATGCAGCAGCCAGGAGGTGGCTGTGGAAAGTGGCAGCCAAGAGGATACAGGGGTAAGCCAAGCCAAGAGGTGGGCAAGCATAGGAGCCTGACTCAGTCACAGGTCCCTCCCCTCCGTCTTCCAACCAAAAGGGCCAGAAAGGGGGGGAATGTGGAGGAGTCAGCTCTGAAGCTCATCGGGGAGGCTTCAGCGGCCCTCAAAGCCACCCCCACATATCAAGAGGCCTTTGCCACCTTGGCTGCCTGCAAACTCCAGCAAATGGAGGAGGGGCAACACCTCTTGTGTAAAGGAGCTCATCATCCACACACTCAATAAGGGGTTGTTGGGCCAAATCACACAAACAACACACTTGTGTGATTTGGACCATGCTCCTCCTCCTCCTCCTCCTTCTGCCACACCTCCAGCACCACAGCCACAGCCTGGAAGGAAGCGTGGAAGGAAGACCAGAGAGTGATGGCCTGGGTTCAGTCTGGTCTGACAGAAGATGCAGCCTCTTGTAGGACCACAGCCTGGAAACATAGATGCCATCTGCTGCTGTTCCGGGTTTCTTGGACTTCAGGACCAGACTGCTCTCCCTCAAATATGTACTCCTCTGCCCACCATTTTTTGCATTTAAATAGTTGATGTGTGCCCTGGGGGCCAAAGGCTTCCCTAATTTCCAGAGTTTCTCCAGCGCTGCCTCCCTCTTTATTTGTTACTGACACCTAAATAAAGTTTTTTTTGGTTCAAGAAATACTTGCCTATGTGTTTTACTTCAAAAAGGACAGTTTATTTGTGAGTAGGCAGATACATTTCAAAAATACAAAGTCAAATGAATAACAAGGGGCACCAACACCAAACAACCTCCTCTAGATTAAAAAAGAAAACAATAAAATAAAAAGATAATAATGGTGTTGTGGTAAGTTGACACACAAAACACACCAAAAAAATTGCGAAGATGAGCAAACTGTCAAAAAAGGAGATGTTTAAAAAAACCAACCACTAAATTTAAAACCAAAAGAAAATAAAATAATGATTGGGGAGAAATATTGTATTCATGAAATGAGGAAAAAGAATAAAGAAATACGTTTTGGAGAAGTGTGTGTGAATATGAGCAGCAAAACAACTTCCTTCTTGTAGCAATATAAAGAAAAAGAGAATGCGCTGCATTAAAGAATTTTTAACATTGCAGCGTGACGAATGTGCTATATCAATTACGAGCGGTAGTTTTACCTGACTGAGCGATTCCCTCTCAGAATTTATTCTGAGCATGCATGGCACCTTGTCCGTTGGACTAGGCTACACACGATCAGAACTGACGCGCATCGGATCATGTTGTCGGAAAATTTTATAGCCAGCTATCAAACTTTGTCCATTGGATATTCCGACGGAAGCAGTCCGATGGAGCCCACACACTGTCGGATTATCTGACAACACGGTCCGATCGGACATTTTCCGTCGGAATGTCCGACCGTGTGTACAAGGGCTAAAAGTGTAATATTCCTTTAAATTTCGTACTTGGGGGTGTCTATAGTATGCCTGTAAAGGGGCTCATGTTTCCCTTGCTTAGAACTGTCCCTGCACAAAGTGTAATTTCTGCAGGAAAAAAGTCATTTAAAAGCACTTGCGGCTATAATGAATTGTGGGCTCCCCGTAATACAGAGAACAGTCATTGAAAGTCATTGATTAAAAAAAAAACACGGGTGGGGTTCCCCCAAATTCATTTACCAGCCCCTTCAGGTCTGGTGTGGATATTAAGGGGAACCCAGCGTCAAAGTAAAAAAAAAAAAAAAAACGTGGGGTTCTCCCCAAATATCCATACCAGACCCTTTATCCGAGCACGCAACCTGGCGGGCCGCAGGAAAAGAGGGGGGAACGAGACAGCGCCCCCCCCTCCTGAACTGTACCAGGCCACATGCCCTCAACATTAGGAGGATGCTTTTGGGGTCTGTGACCCCTCAAAGCACCATGTCCCCATGTTGATGGGGACAAGGGCCTCATCCCCACAACCCTGGCTGGTGGTTTTTGGGGGTCTGCGGGCGGGGGGCTTAGAATCTGGAAGCCCCCTTTAACAAGGGGACCCCTAGTCCCCCCTATTTGAAATGTTAAGGGGGTACAAAAGTACCCCTACCTATTTCACAAAGAAAGTGTAAGAAATTGTTAAAAAATACACAGACAATGTTGGGAAAAGTCCTTTATTAAAAATAAAAAATAAAAAAAATAAAAAAAAGGTAATCCACTCTTGCTATCTAGGGATGGCTGATCTCTTCTCCAGAGTCCAGCGATGGGTGAGCTCTCTCGATGGTCCAGCGATGGGTAATCTCTCCTGATGGTCCCACGATGGGTGAACTCTCCCGATGGTCCAGTGCAGCGCATCCTGTCTCCACCAGAGATACTGCGGGAATCCCGGCAGCCTGACAGGTCTTAGCTGAGGAGGATGGTGCCACCCGTCACCTGCCTCCGCCCCCCTCTGAAGCAAGGGGAAACCCGGGCTTCCCCAGTGACGTGCGGGTGACCATCGGGAGAGATCACCCATCGCTGGACCATAAGGAGAGATCACCTATCGCTGGACTCCAGAGAGATGATCATCCATCGATGGATAGCAAGAGTGGATTACCACTGCTGGAATCTTTTTTTACAATGTTTTTATTTTTAATAAAGGACTTTTCCCAACGGTGTCTGTGTGTTTTTTACACTTTCTTTGTGAAAAGGTAGGGGTACTTTTGTAAAAAAAAAAATTTATTTTTGGGGTGGAGTTCCCCTTAAAATCCATACCAGACCTGAAGGATCTGGTAATTGAATTTGGGGGGAACCCCACACATTTTTTTTTATCAATGACTTTCAATGACTGTTCTATGTATTATGGGGAGCCAACAATTAATTATAGCCGCAAGTGCTTTTAAATTACTTTTCCCTAATCGTCTTTCAGGACAGCCACTATGAGAGATAGACTCCTCCTCTTCCTCTGGAAACACTGCGCCAGCCCATAAATTCTTACTTCCCCTGCCGGACCTCAGTTATTAGTGTTTCCTCCGGCGGAGGAACCAGGTTGATCAGTCGGGGAGGCTGTGGCCATTCTTTTCGTCAAGAACCCGGTTGAAAGAAGCAGGGGCTTCGTTAGGAGAAAGCTGGGTTCAAACCGGTCGGATGTTCGATTTACTTACCTCACCAGGTATTGCCACCCCTTCCTAGTCGAGCGCGGCTTCAGGTCATGGGGGACTCCTATCACGTCTACAGGGATGCAGCTGGCAAGCCGTTCGAAAGATTTCCCTGTACAAGGGTACAGTCCGCCCTTTTTTTCTTTGAACCGAGCGGGCCGAACGTCGGGCGACGTCGTATCCGGCGGAAGCGAAGGCTTGACCTCGAATACGATCGACTTCCGGTTCCGGGTCGTGGAGCTGATAGGAGGGCCGGGCACAAGCTGGAGATGAGTTTGGAACACGCACAGGCAGCATGAAACTCTGTAGTAAGCAGCCACCTGCAGTCATGTAGGAAGCTGAGGCTCAACCAACAGACACTATCTCCAGCATTCCTAAGGTAAGAGCACCCTGGGGAGCGGTACTCTCTATCTAGGATCCCCCCACCCCAATGTATGGGCGTTTGAAGACATGGGGGCCTTGGCAGATGTCATGGACAAAAGGATTGACTCTCTGCTTAAGAAAACGTGGGACTCGGCTATTGGCAATTTAAAGCCTGAAATGGCAGTTACGGTTGTGGCTCGCAATTTAGAGCACTGGCTCTCACAGATCCAACATATTGAGGCAGGCACAGATAAGGAAACCATTCTGTCGTCCTTCCCTACTATGCTGCGAGGGATCGCTTACATAGCAGATGCCTCCGCTGAGTCCGTCCGCATGTCGGGCAGAACGGCGGCTCTAGCCAATTCGGCCAGAAGGGCCCTCTGGCTAAAAACGTGGCCAGGGGATAATGCCTCCAAGATAAAACTGTGTGGGATACCTTTGACAGGGGGACCTCCTTTTTGGCCCAGGGCTAGAGACTGTTCTAGACCGGACAGCGGACAGGAAAAAATCCTTTCCTCTTAAACGGAAAACCCACATACAAACAAAAAAGGGGTTTCGTGCGCAAGGGCGTAGGGAAACTCCTAAACCAGTGGGGAAAAAGAAAACCTGGCCCCAAAAAGGCAGGGGCAGAGGAGGGGCGATTTTTCGCCCTCCTGTCCAGCCCCGTAAAACCCAGTGACATTCCAGCTACAGTGGGAGGAAGACTGGGGGCCTTTCTCCCACAGTGGGAGACAATATCCCCCAATCAATTTATTTTAGGGGTAATAAGAAGGGGGTACCTCTTGGAATTCTTAAGACCACCCCCTCAAAGGCTCCTTGTCACGCATCTACCCAGGTGCATGGTAAAGCCTGAGGCCTTTCTGGAAGCTCTGAGGGAATTGGAGAATCAGGATGTTATTCTCAGGGTCCCAAAAGCAGAAGAGGGAAGGGGGTTTTATTCTCATGTCTTCATAGTAAAAAAACCCGCAGGAAAGTTCAGATTGATTCTGAACTCAAAGCCCCTGAACGCTTCAGTGACATACAAAAGATTCCGCATGGAGTCGATCTTTTCAGTAAGGGCTCTTCTGCCCCGCAACTGTCTCATGGTATCTCTGGACCTAAGGGACGCGTATTTACACATCCCTATAGCGGAGGCCTCGCAGAAGTTTCTATGCCTTGCCATAGATTTAGGGGGAGAAACAGTACATTTTCAGTTTCAGGCCCTGCCATTCGGGCTATCCTCTTCACCCCGCATTTTTACCAAGGTCCTGGCAGAAGCCATGGCCTTTCTTCGGCTCCAAGGGATATGTATAATAGCCCACCTGGATGACCTGCTTTTATTTGCAGCATCCCCAATACAGTTTGCCAAGGATCTCGATCTAACCAAAAGGGTCCTTACAGACCTGGGGTGGCTTCTGAACTTGGAAAAGTCCAGCCTGATCCCCTCACAACAGATCTCCTATCTAGGTTTCCTGGGGGACTCAACACTGTTGAGGGTTTTTCTGCCAAGAGAGAAGGTACAAAAGCTGGACAGAGCGGTGGCCTCTCTTCAGAGCAACCAGCTGGTTTCCATAAGGGTTCTGATGTCAGTATTGGGTCTCCTTACATCTACCCTCCCAGCAGTGCAGTGGGCAGGGCTACATTTTCATCCCCTACAGACCTTTGTCCTAGGGGTGTGGGACCACAGTCAGGAGGCTCTAGACACCCTAGTACATATTCCACACCAAGTAAAGAGATCCCTCTAGTGGTGGAGGAAAGTGACGAATCTGTCGCAGGGGCATCTGTGGCTCATCCCGGTTTCTCGGGTAGTTACCACAGACACAAGTGGAAAAGGCTGGGGGGCACATCTGGGTTCCCTTCTAGCCCAGGGCATTTGGGAGGACGGCGAGTTGGCTCGATCGTCCAACTGGAAAGAATTAAGGGCAGTGGGACTAGCCCTCAGATTTTTCAAAAAAGAGCTCCTGGGTCACCACATTCTGGTGCGGTCGGACAACTCCTCCGCAGTGGCCTATTTAAACAAGCAGGGTGGCACAAGAAGCGGAGCCCTGTTGTCTTTAGCGACAGAGATCCTGAGCTGGGCCGAGACCTACACCCTTTCACTCTCAGCAGTTTTCCTGAGAGGAGAGAAAAACGTGGTAGCAGCCTTTCTCAGCCGAAAGAGGCTGAGGGAGGGCGACTGGGTTCTCAACCAGGAGGTTTTCAATCTCATAATAAAGAGATGGGGGCCTCCAGAGGTGGCCTTTTCGCGTCCAGAAAACGCAAAAACCCCCTGTTTTTTCTCCCTAAGAAAGGGAGAGGGAGCCTTAGGTGTGGACGCTTTGAACCAGAATTGGCACTTCAGAACTTGCTATGCCTTCCCACCTCCAGCGTTGGCACCGCATTGGCCCAAGAGAGCATGGTTCTGAATACTGAAGCAGTTGGCGGTAGAACCTCCCTTACTCTTGCCCCCTCGGGACGATCTCCTCTCTCAGGGGCCAGTCCTCTGCCCACGAGTACGCCAGTGGAAGTTAGCGGTCTGGCTACTGAGGAGGGTTTTTTAAAAGCTAAAGGGTTTTCAGAGAGGCTAGTTTCTACCCTCCTGGACAGTAGGAAAAAGGAAACTCGCCAGATCTATGAAAAGGTCTGGTTACGTTTCAATAAGTGGTGCGCAGAGAGCTCTTTCTCAGTACAGAGCTCCTCCGCAGTTTTGGAATTTTTACAATGTGGGGCAGATAAAGGCTTATCCATTAGTACCCTTAGGGGTCAAGTGTCAGCCCTCAGTGTTTATATGGAAGATCACTTGGCTGCCAACCCGTGGGTAGTCAGATTCTTTAGGGCCCTGTCTAGACAGAGGCCGGCACAAGGTCTGTCCTTTCCCAGGTGGGATTTATCCTTAGTTTTACAAAGCTTAACTGGACCCCCCTTTGAGCCTTTAAAAGAGTGTCTTCTAAGAGAACTTACTCTGAAGACAGTGTTTCTGGTAGCAGTAACAACTGCCAGGAGGGTCAGTGAGATGGAGGCCTTATCAGTTAGGGCCCCCTTTTGCGTTATTTTTCCGGACCGGATAGTTTTAAAGACCGATCCGGCTTTTTTGCCAAAAGTGGCATCCGGCTTTCATAGAAGCCAGGAAATTGTTTTGCCCTCTTTTTGTCCCAATCCCTCCGGCGAGAAGGAACTAAAATGTCATTATTTGGATGTTAGCAGATGTATCCTACACTAGAACTGACCAAGATATTCAGAAGGTCAGACTCCTTATTTGTTTTGTTTTCCGGGGCCAGAAAAGGTTGTAAGGCGTCCTGACGCACTATTGCTAGATGGCTCAGAGTAGCCATCGAGCAGGCTTATTCAGTTGCAGGGAAAGAAATCCCAGTGGGTATTAAAGCACACTCTACTAGAGCTATGGCAGCCTCCCAGGCAGAAAGAGCGGGAGCAACGCCAGAGCAGATTTGCAGGGCAGCAACATGGTCCAGCTACTCCACTTTCGTAAAACACTACAGAGTGGATCTGGTGTCGGCAGGTGAGCAGGCCTTTGGGCAAAAGGTTTTGCAAGCTGTAGTCCTACCCTAACTGGTAAGTGCTCGTTTATCCTCTCATAGTGGCTGTCCTGAAAGACGATTAGGGAAAATTTGAGTTACGCTTACCGGTAACGTCTTTTCTAGTAGTCTTTCAGGACAGCCCTAGTTACCCACCCGAAAATTGGGGGGGAGTCTTACAAAAGACCAGAGCGCAGCAAGATAATGGTATTTGACAATATGTTATTAATGTGTTCTTGTGTCTCCCCAGCTGGCCGGAGGTAATCTCGATATAAACTGAGGTCCGGCAGGGGAAGTAAGAATTTATGGGCTGGCGCAGTGTTTCCAGAGGAAGAGGAGGAGTCTATCTCTCATAGTGGCTGTCCTGAAAGACTACTGGAAAAGACGTTACCGGTCAGCGTAACTATATTTTTTTTTCCTGGAGAAATGACACTTTGTTCAGGGACAGTTCTAAGCACGGGGAAACATGCACCCCTTTAACAGGCATACTATACATACTCCACAGGTACGAAATTTAAAGGAATATTACACTTTTATTGTTTCACTTTAATCATTATTAAAATCACTGCTCCCGAAAAAACTGCCATTTTTAAAACTATTTTTTGCATTGATCCATGTCCCCTGGGGCAGGACCCGGGTCCCCAAACACTTTTTAGGACAGTAACTTGCATATTAGCCTTTAAAATTAGCACTTTTGATTTTGAACGTTTGAGTCCCATAGACTTTAATAGGGTTCTAAAGTTCACATGAAGTTTAGGTCTGTTCACAGGTTCTGGTGCGAACTGGACCGGGGGGTGTTCGGCTCATCCCTAACTACTACATGCTATTCACTGCACTGCCCTGCCACTACATACCTCCCTGCCTATACATACTGCCAACTGCCCTGATCTGCAGCTAGATACTGCTGGGGTTGACCCGAACACATATTAATTACACAGGTTCTGTGGCTGATTAACCACTTCAGCCCCGGAAGGATTTACCCCCTTAATGACCAGGCCATTTTTTTATTTTTATTTTTGCGATATGGCACTGCGTCGATTTAACTGACAATTGCAAAGCTATACCCAAATAAAAACGACATCCTTTTTTTTTTCCCCCACAAATAGGCTGGATTCACACCTATGGCATTTTTAGTGCTTTATGCAGATTTGCACTACAGATCGTGTTCCATAGGAAACAATGTTAAATGGACTGTAGTCCAAATCTGCAAAATGCAAAAAGCACAAAAAATGCATAGCTGTGAATCCAGCCTTAGAGCTTTCTTTTTGCGGTATTTGATCACCTCTGTGTTTATTTTTTGAGCTATAAACAAAAAAAACAAAAAAAAAAAAGACAATTTACTTTCTGTTTTAATGCATATCCCCAAAAAAAAATATACATATATATATATATATATATATATATATATATATATATATAGATATATACACACACAAAATTGCAATAAGTGTATATTGATTGGTTTCGCAAAAGTTATAGCGTCTACAAAATAGGGTATAGATTTTTACTTGTCTTTATTGTTTTTCTTGTAATGGTGGCGATCTGCGATTATTAGCGAGACTGCGACATTGTGGAGGACAAATCTGAGCCCAAGTGACAGGGATGCCTTTGTAAATAAGGCATTTCCCTGTTCTACTTAGTGACATGTCAGGGATCTACTGTTCCCTGTGATTGGGAGCAGTGATCGCTGAGGTGTCACTGGTAGCTCCTCCCCCTCACAGTTAGAATCACTTCCTAGGAAACACTTAACCCCTTCAGTGCCCCCTAATGGTTAACTCCTTCACTGCCAGTGTCATTTTTATTGTAATCAGTGCATTTTTAAAGCACTGATCGCTGTATAAATGACAATGGTCCCAAAAATGTGTCAAAAAGATGTATCCGCCATAAAGTCACAGTCACGATAAAAATCGCAGATCGCCACCATTACTATTAAAAAAATAATAATAATAATAATAATAAAAATGCCATAAAACTACCCCCTATTTTGTAAACTCTATAACTTTTGTGTAAACCAATCAATATACACTTTTTGCAATTTTTTAAAAAAATATGTAGAAGAATACATATCTGCCTAAACTGAGGAAAAAATTTGTTTAAAAAAAAAAATGGGGGGGGGGGCGTGGCTTGCCGCGAGTGAAGATGGCAGCATAACTCCTGAGCTCCTTCACACCACAGCTTACAATCAGCCGTACGAGAGACTATAACCGCTTTTATTGCTCCCTCAGATGATGGGTACAGCATCCAGGGGCTCTTCTACCTCCAGATCGAGATCTCCGAGGGAGAAAAACAGCCGAGGAACACAGAATATCTCGGACCTGTTCAGAGCACAGAGATCAAATATGGCGACGTCCACCTCAGCTCCCTCACAGGACGGGATAATATTAACTCCCACTTCTGCACCTCCCGCTGCTACTACAACTTCACCGGCGGCCTTGCAATCGCCAAGCCTGCTAGATCTACGCACGGTGGTGGTTGACATCAAGGATACCCTCAGGCATGAAATACAAGCCATAGCGGGGAGAGTGCTTGAGGTAGAGAAAAAAACCGGCATCCATCAAGCAACGATCTCCACGATACA
This sequence comes from Lithobates pipiens, assembly GCF_037356315.1. NCBI lineage: Eukaryota > Metazoa > Chordata > Amphibia > Anura > Ranidae > Lithobates > Lithobates pipiens. Next base: position 229,198,314 of record NW_027507787.1, read on the forward strand.
CCGCTCCATAGATACCCACACAGCTCAACTTAGAGACGTCCAAAGACACGTCGAGGACTTGGACAACAGGGGACAGAGACACAACCTCCGGGTGAGAGGACTCCCCGAAAGTGTTGACAATGACCACCTACTCCCTGTGATTACAACACTCTTTAATCAACTCCTTGATGACACCAGTCCGTCCACCATAGCGATGAAACGCATTCATCGTGCACTCAGACCCCGCGGACGCGATACAGATCCACCCAGGGATGTCGTCTGCTGCCTTTGTGATTTTCAGATCAAAGAGCAGATACTAAAGCAAGCCAGACTCAAAAAGCACTTGGAATACGAAGGTCACCTCATTTCAATTTACCAGGACCTTTCGGTCATAACGCTTCGTAATAGAAGAGATCTACGCCCCCCTATTGGAGGTATTGAAAAATTACAGAATCCCTTACCGCTGGCGCTTTCCGTTCGGGCTCGCAGCCTCTCACCAAGGCCGGTCGGCCATTTTTAGAGTCCCAGAAGAGCTGACAGCATTCTGCCGTACACTGGATATTCCGTTGGTGTCTCTTCCTGATTGGTACGCAGAATTCACTGGCTTTCCATCCCGCTCTGGCCAGAGAATAGAAGAACAGATGGAAACTCTGCCTTCACCATATAGGAGACAACGCTCCCCATCTCTCCGACGTTCCCATCCGGAGTCCTATCCTCAACAGCAATTGCGCAGCCCCACGGCCACACCAAACTCCCGCAGAGCTCGCCACGACCGTTGAAGAGGACATATTGTCCACACTACCGGGCTGTAATTTCTCATTTTAACTACTCAACCCACTCATTGGCTACCCGGCTCACATCCCGATCGCAGATCTGCGATACACCCGCCTCATTCACATTGCATCGGAAAATTCGACCACTGATGATGCCTATAGCAGCTATCAACATCAACTCCTCTCCACCGGACTCCTTCTATATCCCACAGTATGATCTCCCTTGCCTTCTATAGGCTTGCTCCAGGTATGTTTCACAATTCACAGTCATCTAGACCTGTATATCCCAATTTCAGATTACTTATTGTGAGCATTACCTCCCTCTCATCAAAATGACTTCTCCCTTTCTATATTTTTTGGCCACCCTACCCTCCTTCTACACTAGTAGAACTATGCCTTATAATTCGAATGCCTTATTTCCGTAGCGGAAAGAGTTCTCTTTTTATTCACACAGAGACCCTTCAATGATACGCCAAGATGTTAAACATTCAGATCTTTCTGCTGAACCTCCTCCTTCAAAAGTTTCTACTACGTTGCAAAAGCACACACTTCTCAATGTTAATAGTATTATACAAACTCCTGCGCAGGTTCCCTGCTACTGGGTTATTTTATTTTTTCTTATTCTGTTTTTTTGATGTTGGGTCGTTCAGTTAGATAGTACTGTTGTTTTATGTATTATAATGTGCACTGGGGGCGAGGGGGGCGGTCTGACGCCTCGGTCGAGACCTTCTACTTTCGAACCTAAGGTCTGACTTAGGTGACATTATCACCAGGGGAGCCCGATCCTTAAGCATGTGATGTTTCCACTTGTACTCGTTTCCCCCCTGTTACAAGCTGCTCCATCTTGGACGATGCGCGGGCTCCGCCACCCCATCGCCCTCTAGTCTCTGCCAACACAGGCACATTCTACAACGTATGCTCCAGCTAAAAATGTTCGACCCTTTTGCTTAATGTTCCTGGTTATCTCTTTTATTGTTTATTTGTTCTTAAGTAAACTTGCCGTCTCACCGACAATGACGCCTCACTTGATCTCCTTTCTCATAGTTATTCCACACTAGAAAGGAATATGTTCCCGTTCTTGCATATGACATATCCCCCCATTATGCCACATACAAGAGTGTACTTACCCAATATTTTATGACAATTGTTTTCTTTGCTATAATATTCATGACTCTCTCCTCACTTTCAGTAAGGAGCTGTTGGTGTGTAGGACGTAACCCATCAAACCCTTGACGACCGACGACCTCCTCCCACTCAGTGGTTTGTAAGATTCTCCTGTGTTCTGTACACAGGATGTCGCTTACAGGCCTCTAATCTCATCCGGCCCCCTCTCCCCATCATTTACATACACAGGTGAGCGGGTACTTACCTGTGGCCGGACTACCCATTTCCCACCTCATAAAAACTTTGCTTCCTTATCAATACCCTCATCCCCTCCCTACCTTCTGCTTACATATTCTACCCTCAGAACATACTTGTGCTAACTTTTTAACTATACGGTCATGCCCTCTACGGAGAAAGTAGCTAACCTTGATCATCTCAAAATTACATCGTTAAACACTAAGGGCTTAAATATTCCAGAAAAAAGATCGAAACTTTTATTAACCATGCAAAAAAACAAGACTGACATCTTATTCTTACAAGAGACCCATTTCCGCACACCGAATATACCGAAACTCCGAAGCAATTATTATCCTGTAGCCTACCACTCCACCACTGCCTTGGCTAAAACAAAAGGTGTTTCTATTTTAATATCACGTCATTGCCCCCTTCAGGTTATCGATACCCTGGTAGATGACGATGGCAGGTTTCTATTCCTAAAAGGCTCCCTCAGTAACAAAACCATCACCCTAGCAAATATTTATGCACCCAATACACACCAGGTAAAGTTCTTCAAAGATATCACCTCTAAATTGACTACATTCAAAGAAGGCACACTCATTTTAGGAGGGGACTTCAATGTTCCTCTGAACCCCATCCTCGATACCTCTAACGGGGCCTCATCCCTCACTTACGCTGCCCTGCGATCGATCAAAACTCAACTACAAACGTTGCTTCTACATGATGCTTGGAGAACTCTATTTCCAGACACGAAAGATTTCACTTTCTATTCGGCACCACACGGAAAACACTCCAGAATCGATTTCCTCTTTCTCTCCCAAGATGCCCTACCCTCTCTTACACAAGCATCCATCGACCCAATGTTCCTCTCAGACCACAACCCTGTCTCACTCACGATTTCTACCCCTTCATTAAGCCCACGCACACACTCATGGAGACTTGACCCTTCCTTTTTGACTGACCCGAATATAGTATCCGAAGTGGAACAAGCTCTAAAACATTACTTTCTAGATAACAAAGTTGAGGATACCTCTCCTCTCATTAACTGGGAAGCTCACAAGTGCGTAGTACCGGGAATTCTCATAGGAGCAGCTGCTAGAAAAAGGAAAGAACATAAAGCCCACTTCAATGATTTAGCTTCCAAAATCAGAAGCTTAGAACGTGCACGCAACCTAAAAAACACCACTGCACTTCTCACTGCCCTCACTCAAGCGAGAAAAGAAATGCTTGAATTATTGGGAAAACAGACTGGACGCAAATACATACTCTCTCGAAAAACATATTACGAATACGGAAATAAGTCTGGGAAATTATTAGCAAGGGCACTCCATTCTAAGAAAGCATTGCCGACCATTCATAGCATCTCTGCACCATCAGGTAAAAAATTGACTTCCACTCCCGACATTGCAGATCAATTTGTTAAATACTACTCGAACTTATATAATTTATCCACATCACACACGGCACACAATAACCCTAACCAGCAGCGGGAAAAAATGATATCCAAATTTTTATACGCACACTGCCCGACCCCTATTTCCCTATCTGCATACCAAACACTTGACGCTCCGCTATCCCCGGAAGAAGCCGCCAAGGCACTTGCCTCCATGCACACAGGTAAGAGTCCGGGCCCCGATGGCTTGACAGTCGGTTATTATAAAGCTTATGAACAAATTTTGATGCCCCACTTTTTATCCTCTTTTAACATGTGTGCATTACCCGGCTCTCCCCCGCGAGACATGCTAACTGCGCACATAGCAGTAATCCCAAAACCAAATAAGGACGTCACACAGGTAACCAATTATAGGCCTATTTCCCTCCTAAATGTTGACCTTAAGGCTGGGTTCACACCATAGCGATGCGGGAACGCCGCGAATCCACGGCGTTTTCCCGCATTGCATGCCTCCCGCCGGCAGTTCACACTGCCCTATGCGGACTGCTGGGAGTGTCAATGAAATGTTAATGACACCCCCAGATCCGTCCGCATATCGCAGTGCGATCTGCACACTCGCACAGGAATCGTATCGCATGGTGTGAACACCCATGCGATCCGATTCTGCTGCGGACCAAAAAAAGGGTCCCGTGCGAGTTTGCTGCGGGAGCGATGCAAATTCAGCCATACTATCTGTATGGCTGAACTCGCATCGCTACGGAGATCGGATGTGATTTGCACTGCAGTGCAGTGCGAATCACATCCGGATCTCCCCCCGCAGCAGTGTGAACCCAGCCTTAATGGTACGCTAAAATGTTATCAAACAGACTCCTGCCCCTACTCCCAGACCTTGTTCACCCTGACCAGGTGGGCTTCATACCTGGCAGGGAGGCGAGAGATAATACTCTCAAAGCGCTCAATATCCACCATTGGCTTTCATCCCAAAACCAAAAGGGCTTCTTCCTTTCCCTAGACGCAGAGAAGGCATTCGACAGGGTGGCCTGGGATTATATGTCAGCTACGTTGAAGGCCATTGGACTACCACATAGAATGCTTAACTTTATCAATACGCTGTACTCAGGTCCAACGGTGAGAGTGAAAGTCAATGGCCACCTGTCGAATGCCTTCTCGATCACCAATGGCACCCGTCAAGGGTGCCCACTATCCCCGATCATATTTATCCTCAATCTCGAACTGCTATTAAGACAAATCAGAGAACACCCAGATATTAAAGGTGTAGATGTTAGGGGGAGAACGTTTAAGGTCGCTGCATTTGCGGACGATGTCCTTCTATTTCTGACGGAGCCCCTAACGTCTATACCTAATTTACTAAAACTCCTTGATCAATTCCATGCAATATCCAACCTACAAATTAACTTCAAAAAATCCCTTGCACTAAACATTTCCCTGATTGAAAAACAATGCTCCCAATGCCAAGCGAATTTCCCCTTCATATGGAATCCTTCCAGCATACCCTACTTAGGAATACAACTCCCAAAATCCCTAGCTAACCTATATTCTCTTAACTTCCAACCACTACTACAAACAATATCTGCTGATCTTCAGAAGTGGTCCAAAGGCTTATTCTCCTGGTTTGGCAGAGCAGCTATCATAAAAATGAATATTCTACCACAAATCCTTTACTTACTCCAAACTATACCTATCTCACTCCCCCGATCGTTCTTTGCTTCCTTTCGAAAACTTTGCTCAACGTTTATCTGGGGTGCCAAAAGACCTAGACTGAGTTATGTCAGACTTACTACACCAAAGATGCAGGGAGGTATAGGCCTACCAGACATACACAAATATTATTTAGCGTGCCACCTCACCAGAATAATCGACTGGAACGTCCACCTAAAAACCAAAGATTGGGTCCAACTTGAAACATCCTTAGATCAGATTCCGGTAGCCCAAACCCCATGGCTACTTCCCATTCATGTCCCTCGCAGTTACTCTTCCCATCCGTTGATTGCCACATCACTCTCTGCGTTCCAATACGCCTGCAATACATTTCAGATATCCTCGGTCAATGGCCCACTGACACCACTGAAACTCAACCCGGCCTTTCCACCTGGTATGCATCACTCTTTCCTGCAAGGGCTATGGCCCCACCCCACAATCTTGTCCAAAGACTTCTATGTTCGTAAGCGCCTCTTGTCCTTCACGGACTTATCTAAAACATGCTCAAAAGTGGATTGTCTCTTTGGACATATAATCAAATGCGACATTTTCTAACCTCAAATCCATACACCCTAGAGGAAGCTTGTACCTTAACCCCCTTCGAACATATGTGCACACTTGGTGAACCGCAAAGACACCTTGTCTCCTTTTCATATAACCTACTGTCCCCACCTCAACTTACACACGAACACTGGTCTACTAAAGCTTGGAATAGAAACCTGCCATCGACCCTCACTCCCAAAGAATGGGAATTTGCATACTCTGTTGCACACAAGGGTTCCCGAAATGTTTGTGTTCAAGAAAACGCGTTCAAACTACTCTCCAGATGGTACAACACGCCTCTCAAACTGCATCATATCTACCCGTCCGTTTCTCCTCAATGTTGGAGATGTCAGGCCAATCCTGGTACTTTAGAACACATTTGGTGGTCTTGCCCCATAATCCAGCCATTTTGGCAGGAAGTTCACAAAATCACCCAAAAATTCTCAACTCGCCCATTGACGTTCTCCCCTACTCAATTCCTCTTTCATGTGTCGGCCCACCCTAAAAAAGCTTACATAGGCTCTTTACCCATGCATATGATCATGGCAGAAAATATGTGCATCCCCGCAAAATGGAAAACAAAAAATCCCCCCTCGCTATCGGAATGGTTCAACCGTATAAATAAAACAGCCGAGATGGAGGAATTGATACATCAGGCGAATGATACTCCTTCTACTTTTACCTGTATATGGTCAACTTGGTTACTTTTCCGTTCATCCCCAGATTACTGTTTACTGACTCCCTGACCTGCTGAATATGTCTGTCACTGGCAATGGACCTGGCTGGTCCAGGTCATTTCTCTTTCTTTAACTAGCCTCCTTTACTGCTATACACCTTAGTTTACTTTATTAGCAGATAACACTACACTATACTTGTACACTTCCATTCGCATATCACTACCACCGCAACCACATCCTTTATGACGATTCTACCGGATTAGCCATGGTAGCTTTACTCAACATTCTGTACTGCCTAAAGATGCAAAGTGCTTTCTCTACATACACCATACCCTTTCCTAATTGTTGATTACGATATTTACAAATATGCTTTTCGGAAATACTCTCCTTTTTGCCATCCTTCACACACGTGATGATGCTTTTGTTTTAGATTTTATTGTATCAGGTTAAGCTTATATTTTTCGCAGCACTGTACTGCTCTGTAATGTTCCTTTACAAACGGCTTTATACTTGTCATTGACTTAATGTCTGTATACTTTTCAATACTCAATAAAATTTCTTAAAAAAAAAAAAAAAAATGGGATATTTATTATAGCAAAAGGTAAAAAATATATTTTTTTTTTCAAAATTGTGGCTCTTTTTTTGTTTATAGCGCAAAAAATAAAAATCGCAGAGGTGATCACATAACACCAAAAGAAAGCTCTATTTATGGGGAAAAAAATCACGTCAATTTTGTTTGGGAGTCACGTCGCACGGCCGCGTAATTTTCAGTTAAATTGACACAGTGCCGAATCGCAAAAAGTGGCCTGGTCATTTGGCAGCCTAATGGTCCGGGCTGAAGTGGTTAATATCGGTAAGTTTGTTACAATTTAAAATCAGCGCTCAGTGGAACTCAACATAAATACAATCAATTAATTAAAAATATCACATTTAATCAAAAGAGAAGCACAGAGGTAAAATCATTAATGTCCAGCACAACAGTGAGGGATGTACTTATTGCACAGTCAAGTAAAAATCCAAAAGTAGGAATAAAGCAAAAGTAATAGTACACTGTGCCGCCTTCCTTCCAGAAACAAGCTATAGAACAGGTAGCCAAAGCATAGAGGACTCATAGCTCCATGTTGCAGTAACTTGGCAATTCACTTATCGCAGGCTGCTGTCCACTTAAAAAACGTGCGCTGTTTTAATCTCAAGTTGAGCTGACCAGGGATCAGACAGCGCTGCGAGAAGACAGTCACCAGAGTACCTCTATTCATGATGAGCGGCGTCCTATAGTGTATGTCCGAGAGACATCGGGTTGGCGTCCCATGACTCCCGCCATGTGGTGAAGAGGGGAGAAGCCTGAGTCGCTGGGAATGACCGGAAAGGACTTTGTCAAAGTCACGGGAGTCACTGGCAGGGTGGAATATAAAGCATAACAGACACTGAGGGATGGACTGATCAGCTGTCTGAAGTAACCTTAGATTTAACCCCTTGTTGGATGCTTCATATACATAGCATAGCAAGGCTAAGAGATAATACTATTAGACACTTACTACAAAGATAGATATATATAAATATAGATAATATAATATATTGTATAAAATGTGTGTATATATATATATATATATACCGGTATATATACGACATATAAACCAATCTGAATCTAAAAGGCTAAATTAATTGGTAAATTTTTTTTATAATATATATATATATATATATATATATATACACATTAAATTAAAAAAATTATATATTTTACATATAAGATAAACTGGATAGTGGATAGCTTATTTTCAAAAGATGGTAATAATGAGTATATCCCCATGGGTACAGATATACACATAAAGGCATATAAATTGTGTTAACTGACAATCAGACCCAGAGCCTGGGCTCAAGTTGAAACTATACTGAGGATGTCAAGGTCTTCGTTCATACCCTCAAGGGCAAGGGACCCCAGATGATAGATCCAGAAGGCTTCCCTTCAACACAGAAGGGAAAACCTTTCGTTCTCCGTGAGGGTATCCCTGGGTATAGCCTCTATGGCCCGAACCTCTATTTGGTTAAAGCGGTTCTTCACCCTAAAGGGGAAGTTCTGCTAATCTTATCCCTCCCCCCCTCCGGTGCCACAATCGGCACCTTTCAGGGGGGAGGGGGGTGCAGTTACCTGGATAATCCAGGTAACTGCACCCACTTCCGGCCAGACCGCCGCAGACCCCCGCAGACGCTCCGCCCCCCCGTTGTGTTCTGGGAAACACACAGTTCCCAGAGACACAGCGGGGGACCATAAAAGACGAGCAGCGCGACTCGCGCATGCGCAGTAGGGAACCGGGCAGTGAAGCCGTCATGCTTCACTTCCGGATTCCCTGACAGAGGATGGCGGCGGTGGCAGCAGCGAGACGAGCGATCGCTCGTCATCTGCCGCCGACATCGCTGGAGCCTGGGACAGGTAAGTGTGATTTTATTAAAAGTCAGCAGCTGCAATATTAGTAGCTGCTGGCTTTTAATATATTTTTTTTTAGGTGCAGCTCCTCTTTAAAATCTTTATTGTGAGCTTGGTGACAGTGACGTGGGACATTATGTTTCGTGCAGCCTTTCTTTATCAGTCTACTGTATTCACCCCACCCTGGTAGGGTACGTATTGTGCATCCCACGTAAAGCATGCCACATGAACATCGCAGGATGTAAATGACAAATTCAGTTGAACAGGTAATGAATTGTTTCATTTTAAAAGTTTCGCCCTTACTGGTGGTTACCTCAGAACATCTGTGGGGAATGGACTGACAGGTAAGACAACCCCTCTTACGGCACTGAAATATCCCAACCCTGTTATCAAAATAAGTTCTAATATCGGAGAGGGGACCCCCAAACAGAGTTTGTCAACTTGCTGGGAGCAATAATATTCTTCACTGTGCGAGAACGTCTGAACTCGAGGGAAGTATCTGAGCAAGGAGATGATTAAGTTTGAGAATGGCATAATGTTTATTTATGATTTTAGAAATAGATATGAACTTCGCATTAAATGTGGAAATGAAGCTTACTGCATGGCCCATTTCGACTGGATCACTCCTGTTCTTTTTTTGGGGGACATATCTCATTTAAACGAAAAGCCTCTGCTATTAGTTCACTGGGGTAACCCTTTTCTTCGAACTTTTTAGTCATCACTTGACCCCGTTTCCTGTACTCCTCCATTTTGGTACAGTTCCTACATAGCCTATGGAATTGTGCACTAGGAATGTTGTTTTTCCATATAGGATGATGACAACTACCATAGTGGAGGTAGGAGTTGCCAGCCATAGATTTATTATGATTACTGGTAATGATAACATTGTTGTCATGTGACAAGACCAGATCAAGAAAAAACAGTTCACTCTGGCTCATCTCATGCGTAAAAAGTCAATCCAAAAGAGTTATCATTACAATAGGCTACAAATGTGATAAAAAGTTCTCTACTACCACTCCAGATGAACAAGAAATCATCGATATAACGTCCGTAAAAGACGATATATCGTGAAAATGGGTTCTTGACCAAAATTTTCAAATGCTCCCAATGCCCCATGGTTAGGTTAGCATACCCGGGAGCAAAATTGTCCCCCATCGCAGTCCCTTTACACTGGAGATAGAAATGGTCCAGAAAGGTGAAGTAATTATGGCGCAAACAAAACTCGATATTAGAAAGCAAAAAGGAAGATTGTTTGGAATTCATATCATTATTTTTGTTTAGAAAGAACTGTACGGCTGCAATACTCAGAACGGTAGTGGTTGTCCTTTTACGGTTGTTCCCGGCGACTCAGGCTCCTTCCCTCTTCACCACACGTCGGGCATCATGGGACGCCAACCCGATGTCTCTCGGACATAAACTATAGGACGCCGCTCATCGTGAATAGAGGTACTCTGGTGACTGTCTTGTTGCAGCGCTGTCTGATCCCTGGTCAGCTCAACTTGAGATTAAAACAGCGCACGTTTTTTAAGTGGACAGCAGCCTGCGATCAGTGAATTGCCAAGTTACTGCAACATGGAGCTATGAGTCCTCTATGCTTTGGCTACCTGTTAATAGATCTATAGCTGAGAGTTAACCGCTTGTTTCCTGAAGGAAGGCGGCACAGTGTACTATTACTTTTGCTTTATTCCTACTTTTGGATTTTTACTTGACTGTGCAATAAGTAAATCCCTCACTGTTGTGCTGGATATTAATGATTTTACCTCTGTGCTTCTCATTTGATTAAATGTGATATTTTTAATGAATTGATTGTATTTATGTTGCGTTCCACTGAGTGCTGATTTTAAATTGTATTCATGTGAACCTCTCTCCGGAAGTTTTTTCAGCTGCACTGGATACCACTCGGAATCACTAGTTTTTAATCTGACTTTGATAGGTTGTCTCCAATAAAGCTTGCCATACACCATGCAATTGTCTTATTCAATTTCCTTTGGGTTTGCCTTCAGCTGTGTGGTACAAAGGCCTGTCTGATTGCACAAACATTCGGAGTGTTTAGATTTGGCCTCATATTATATGGTTTTGGTAGATCTGGGGGAGATCCATAGAGGAGAATTGTATGATGTATGGCCAGCATAAGACCAAAAAATCTTAGTGCTGGAGTTTTGTGTTGTCAGTAAGTTTGTTACTGATACCAATTCTTAAAAAAAAAAAGTGAATATCTGTCGCGGATAATCGATCGACCACTAGTTCAAGTGCCAAATCCAAATCCCACTGATGTTGATGGGAGAAGAATGTTAAAAAAACAAGTAATGCCCATTTTCAAGGTTAATAGACAGGAGATTATCAAATGGCGTGGGGGGCTGGACACTGCCCTGGGGACCATGAACCAAAGCAAACAAGCTTAGATTTTGACATTCTGTACAATGTATACAAATTACTGCATCAAAGCTAATAAAAGAAAAAAATGCCATTTAATGACAGCTGCCAGGGGCCTACTTCTGTTTGTGAACAAAGGGGATTCCCTTCATCTATACCCGACCCTTATCCTAGATGAGGGTATAGTATCGATGTTAATGGAGGACCCTACACAAGAGAAAAAAACAATTGCTGTGGGGTTCCCTCTAAGAATGCATAGCAGACTTTTTCAAGCATGCTGCCTTGCTGGCCAGGAAAGGAAAGGGGAGGAATGTGCCAACTTCAGAATCATACCAGGCTACATGCCTTCAACACAGGGGGATCTTGCCTCCACTGCAAGAGTTAACTTCTTTTTTTGTATAGTAGATAGAAAGGAAGTTTTACTTAACAAGATTAACAAGACAGTAATGTTAATAATATTGTGTTGAATGTACCTTTTTGGCTGACCAGAGTGTTCAAAAAAGACTAGAAAAATGTAATGTAAATAAATCAGCAGGGTCAGATGGTTTACACCCGAGAGTTCTCAAGGAACTTAGCCATGTTAAAGGGAGACCATTGCTCCTAATATTTAGGACAGCTTGCTGACTGGAGTGGTACAAGCTGAATGGCAAAAAGCAAATGTGGTACCAATATAAAAAAAAAGGCAGATATATTCCTGGAAACTACAGACCAGTCAACCTAACTACAATAGTATTTAAACTATTGTAAGGAGTAAAGGACCATATCTAAGAATTTTCCGATGATAATATTATCATAAGTGGTACCCAACACGGATTTATGAAGAGCCATTTTTGCCAGACCAACTTTTTTAACATTCTATGAAGAGGTAAGCTGTCATTTGGATAGAGGAAGGCCTGTAGATGTGGTGTATCTAGATTTTGCTAAGGCATTTGATACATTTCCCTATAAATGATTAATTTACATATTGAGGTCCTTTGGCATTGATGATATGGTATGTATCTAGCTTGTGTTGGAGACCGCGCTAGACTGACTTGATTGGTCACTAGTCACAAAAAAAGAATGAATGCCTTCGGGTGGATAGTGCCCAGTAATGAATGGTGGTGATAGGTCCTCTCTTGGATTGGGATGTTCCCTTTTCTGAGCGACCTTAAGGTCGTTTCAGCATGTAGACTTGGATAAAAACGAAGGGGCACCCAATGTCCAGAAAAAAGGGACTTCTAAAATCTGGTCATGGATCTTGAATTAAGAATTAGCACCATGTACATAAAGCCAATGCGTTTTGGGGGGACAGACTCCCCCTTCTTCAGGGCTGTTGTGTTCTGTTTGAAGGGAACAATTTCTTTGAATGGTTATGTTGGATCAAGGTTCCTGAATGGTAGGATGCTGGCTTCTGTTGTATAGATCAAGGAACCTTGATCCAACATAATCACTCAAAGAAATTGTTCCCTTCAAACAGAAGACAACAACAGCCCTGAAAAAGGGGAGCATATCCCTCCTGAAACGCATTGGCTTGATGTACATGTTGCTAATTTTTAATAAAGAACCAGATTTTAGAAGTCACATTTCTCTGGACACCGGGCACACCTTTTTAACCAAATGGTATGTACCTGGATAGAAAACTGATTGCAGGAGCATGTCCAGAGGGTAGTGATTGACGACATATTTTCTGAATGGTCTGGAATTGTGGGGTACCCCAGAGCCTTGTCCCGAGACCAATTTTGTTCAGCTTGTTCATAAACAATACAGAAGTTGCAATAAATAGTTCAATCTTAGTGTTTACTTCTGTTTTATAACTTAGCAGTTCAATAACTTCACAACAGGGTATAACAACTTTACATGGAGACCTTGGTAAAACAGAGGGGTAGGCAATTGAATGGCAGATGAGGTTTAATATTGTAAAATGTAAAGTTATGCACTTGAAAGCTAAAATATGAATGCAAGTTACATGTTGGGGGGAAACCTCTGGAAGAATGAAGGCTGGAAAAAGGATCTGTAGTAGATCACAGACTCTATAGCACAATAGCATGCAATGCCAAGCTTCAGCAAGCAAAGCCAGAAGACCAGGGCTCAAGTCCTGCGGGAACGCGTGGGAACGGAGTTCCTGTACTTTTTCCACAACAGGAACTCAGTTCCCATTAGCAGCTGTATCCTGCAAGACTTTGAAGTATGTGAGCTGTGTGGCAGGTGTTACACCAGCAGCCGCCGACACAGCTCGCAATAGTAAGTGCCGCACACCAGGGGTGGACTGACCATTCAGGCATTGCTAGTAGGGAGCCCCATGACAGCTTCCTCTTCGATCTACCTATCAATCACAGCTAGCTGATGGGTAGATCAGGTCCCTGTTGCTAAGAGAACATATTTAGTCAGACCTCTCGTGATGCGCTCCTCCCTGCCGTACCCTCATTTTCTGTCTCCTCATCTTCCCCCCCAGTCTTCTGCATACTTGCTCTGTGTGTCCCGCTGAATCCCCTCCTCCTTTATCTTCAGTGCCATATGATAAGAGAATCTAGAGGAGGAGCACAGCTATTCTGCTCACAGGACATGCAAGGAGAGGGGTGAGCTGAGGGAGGAACATCAGTTTGGGGTGGTAAGCTGAGCACAATACCTGGCAAAGTTTAATGCCAGGAGGGAAGTTTATGTGGAAATATGTGAAGGGTTGGAATAGCAGCGAGTGTGTGTTGGAGCCCTGCAGAGTTTGCAGCCCCCCAAGCTAACATACATCTCCTAAGCAGGAACACATCACTATCTCCCCAAGCATTCTGTCCAGATAATGTGCTGTTAATTTATGACCTTTCCGTTTAACCCTGTGTTATCCAAACTCTGTTCAATGAAAAGTGTAAACTCACCACATAAACACTCTATATACAAAATAACATTTCCCAATAAAGATCAGAACATGATGTTCATTTGCATGGAAGCACAATTGAATGAATGCTGATTATTCAGAGAATTGCCGTATTTATGTTTATTGAGGATTGTTTTTTTATGTACTAACAGTTAAGCTTCATACACACAATACGAAAATTGGATGAAAAATATCACTTTTGAAGTGTTCGTGCATATGGGCGTATCATTTTTTTATTTTTTTGGTGGGGGAGTGGATCTTGGGTGGGAGTTCCCACACTTTTTTCCCCAGGACTTGACCCCTGCAGCAGACTATTAGTATGCATTAAAAAGGGTATTTACCCAAGAGAAAAAAATGTAATTCTACCACTGTACAAAACTCTTGTTAGGCCACATTTTGAGTATGCCCTCCATTTCTAGTTACTGATCCTCAGAAGGGATGTGCTGGAACTGGAGAGAGTCCAGAGAAGGGCAACAAAGCTAATATGGGGCTGGAGGACCTCAGTAATGAGTTTTCTCCCTGGAGAAGAGGGGTATGATCTCATTCTTTCAAATATTTAAATGAGGACTTTGGGAGGAAACTATTTATTCTAACACCCCTGAGGAAGACACGTGGCCACACAATAAATTTGGATGGGAAGCTGTTCAATCTTAGTCTGCATAATGGTTTCTTTGCTGTTAGAGCAGCAAGGGTGTGGAAATCCCTTCCACAGTTGGTGGCCTCAGCGAGGAGTGTAGATAAGTTAAAAAAAAACATTTAAATGTGTTTCTTAGCAAACACAAGCCACAGGGATATATAAATGGTAATAACATACACACACTCAGGTTGAATTGGATCAAGTTTATTCAACCTTACCAAGTATGTAACTTGGAGCTTTGACAGCTCTTATATAGGCAAGGGCAGGGCCACTCGCTGACGTGACCTGGATGATCCGCCCCTCTGACATCACATGACATCAGAAGGGGGCGGGGTCACTCAGTTACATTACCAGGTGGCCCTGCCCTTGCCTATATAACAGATATCAAAGCCAAGATACAGCAGCCGCCCAATGGAGGCAGAGCTTTTTCATTTTTTAAAATTTTTCATGTCCATTGGGTGGCGTGATTGAAGATAGATGTACATCACAGGACACTTTTTTTTCTTTTTTAACCACTTACAGACCGGACCATTTTGCTGGTCAAAGACCAGACCACTTTTTGCGATTCGGCACTGCGTCGCTTTAACTGACAATTGCGCGGTCGTGCGACGTGGCTCCCAAACAAAATTGATGTCCTTTTTTTCCCACAAATAGAGCTTTCTTTTGGTGGTATTTGAACACCCCTGCGGTTTTTATTTTTTGCGCTATAAACAAAAATAGAGAGACAATTTTGAAAAAAACGCATTATTTTTTACTTTTTGTTATAATAAATATCCCCAAAAATATATAAAAAAAACTTTTTTTCCCTCAGTTTAGGCCGATACGTATTCTTCTACATATTTTTGGTAAAAAAAAAATCGCAATAAGCGATTATTGATTGGTTTGCGCAAAAGTTATAGCGTTTATAGCATTTTTATTAATAATTTTTTATTATTTTTTTTTTACTAGTAATGACGGCGATCAGCGATTTTTTATTGTGACTGCGACATTGTGGGAGACCCATCGGACATTTTTGGGAACATTGTCATTTATACAGTAATCAGTGCTACATAAATGCAGTGATTCCTGTGTAAATGACACTGGCAGTGAAGGGGTTAACCAGTGGGTGGCAGTGTAGGGGTTAAGTGTTCCTAGGGGTGTGTTACTAACTGTGGGGGGGTTGAGCTTTCATTTAGTGAACACTGATCTCTGCTCAAATCACATGGAGCAGAGATCAACGTCACTAGTTGCTAGGCAGAATGGAGAAATGCTGTTTACACGGCATTTCCTCCATTCAGCCGTCCCGTGAGACGATCGCGGGGATGCCCGCGGCGATCGAGTCTGCGGGTCCCGCGATCGGACTCACGGGGGTCCCGACCAGCACGGGGGCGCGCTCCCAATGGCAGGGTGGCATTGAAAATTGGACGTACATGTACACCAATATGCCTGCCAGTGCCATTCTGTCGATGTACATCGTCGTGCGCTGGTCGGGAACCGGTTAATAAAAGAAATGTCAAAAACCCTCTGTTGTGGCTTTTGAAACTTTTTTGGTGAATGGGTAGGGGTACAATGTACCCTTACCCATTCACATAGAGGGGTGGGATCTGGGGACCCTCTTGTTAAAGGGGGCTTCCAGATTCCGATAAGCCCCCCCACCCTCAGACCCCGGCATTCACCAGCCAGGGTTGTTGGGAAGAGGCCCTTGTCCCCATCAACATGGGGACATGGTGCTTTGGGGAGCAACCAAAGCACCTTTCCCATGTTGAGGGCATGAGGCCTGGAATTGTTCAGGAGGGGGGTGCTCGCTCATCCCCTCCCTTTCTTGGCCTGCCAGACTGCATGTGCAGATAAGGGTCTGGTATGGATTTTCGGGGGGACCCCATGTCATTTTTTTTTAAAAAGTTCCTCTTAAAATCTATACTAGACCCAAGAGGCCTGTTATGGATTTTAGGGGGCACCCTATGCCATTTTTTTTCTTAATTCTGTCATAGGGTTCTCTTTAACCACTTTAAACAGCACAGTGGTGTAGTGGTTAGCACTCTCACCTAGCAGTAAAAAGGGTCGCTGGTTTGAATCCCAACCACAACACTACCTGCCTGGAGTTTGCATGTTCTCCCTGTGCCTGTGTGTGTTTCCTCCGGGTACTCTGGTTTCCTCCCACACTCCAAAGACATGCAGGTAGGTTAATTGGCTTCTGTCCCAAACTGGCCCTAGTATATGAATGGGGACCTTGGATTGTGGGCTCCTTGAGGGTAGGGACGATTTGAGTGTGCAATGTACAGGGAAAAGGGACAATTGTAGACACTCACTCAGGTTGAACTAGATGGACTGGTGTCTTTATTCAACCTTACTATGTAACACTGTATTATATACTCTGCATTGCACTATATACCCTGCACTGTATTATACTATATACTACACAGACTGCACTACAGTATATACTCTGAACTGTATTATATATACTACACAGTCTGCGCTATATACTCTCCACTGTAATATATAAACTACAGGTACTGCACCCTATACTCTGAACTGTATTAATTATACTACACAGACTGCACTATATACATGTCCACTGTATTATATATATGTAGCGGTAGGGGCTGCTAAGTGTTGTGGCGCACCTGTCACACTGCCTGATGTTCACCTCTCAGACACTCCAAGAGAGAAAAACAGTCCATGTGCTTGTTTTATGTTTTATTAAGGGATTTGAACTTGAATGGGGTATAGGAAGTATGGGATTCCCAATGGAATTTTGAAGAACTTGCTGGGACAACTATATACACTATACAGGTATATACAGTACACTCCTCCTGCACATTGCTTCCTTCCTAATGTTTACATCTCTCTCCTCCTGCACATCGCTTCCTCTCTAATGTTCACTCCTCTCTCGTCCTGTACACCGATTCCTTCTCTAATGTTCACCCCTCTCTCCTCCTGCACATCACTTTCTTTCTAATGTTTAGGCACAGCTAGCACAAATTGGATAATCCTGACACTGGCTCTACCAGGCCTTAGAAATATCCCTTTACAGGCAGGGACCGCAGACCCCTATAGTGTAGCAAGATAGAAAGTCTCAGGTGCTAGCTGTCCTACATGTGGCTACTGAGCCCAGTCAGCAGTATTCAGGGCCTGCCCATGACACCGCAGTCTATTCCTCTGGCTCTGCAAGCATCCCAGACTGAATTCTCCCAGTCCTCTCAGGCATGCCTCCCCAGTTCTCTCAAGTCTGTGCATGTCACTCACCAGCCCTCCTGGCTGTGACCAGTTGTTCCTCTCCCTGGAGACTTGCCTGGCAGTGCTCCCTCCTGCTGTCCTCTCTTGATCCTCCTTTGTATCCTATCCAGGACACTCCTGTGGTGTGTACAAGGGTCCTGTCCACACCCGAGCCCAAGGTCATCAAGAACACTGTAACCCATCAGAGTTACTCTTGTTGGGTGCAGGAACTGGCCCTGCTGTTAAAAATTTGTAAAAATATTGAAAAAATACTGTACATGCCCCTGTCAAACAAGTGCAGAAAAAGTGGGCCTTGAGTGTTGGTGGTGTTCTAAGCCAAAAATATTGTTGGAAGCAAATTCAATCAGTTACATCAGCATCAGGGGCTTGACAGCTTCTGATCCAGAACTGATTCATTTTGATGAATGTCAGGTTATCAATGGAGCCTGTGAACAAGCACACTCTTTGATCTGTCACAAACCCTCCAGCAGCACTGAATGTCCATTCATAAAGCACACTGGATGCAGGCCAGGCCAATAGCTCAATTGCATATTGAGAAAAGTTCTGGCCAGTGGTCCAACTTCAAGACCCAGTAACCCAGTGGATGCTCAGTTGGAAAGGTCTCCAAGTTTTCTCTTGCCCCTAGAAAATTACCATGTTGTTAATAGCACCATCACTCACGGATTCCCCTCTCCTGTACTCCTTAACCTCTCTTTGCATATGTACCATTATGCTGAAATGTTTTAGTATTGTACAAGATCTGTAATTACCAACTTTGGAGCCATTTGACGCTGTGTTTGTTAAGTTTATTCTGCGTACATCCCTAATAAAAATGAAAGATTTAAAAAAAAGTAAATAAGAAAAAAAAATTGAAAGCGCCCCATCCTTCTGTGCTTACAAATATGAGCGAACGCATAAGTAAGTTGTGCCCGCAAATGTAAACAGTGTTCAAACCACACAATTCTAACACAAGACCTCCTCTGTAACTCTAAACTGGTAACTTGTAGAAAATTTAAACCATCCCCTATGGAGATTTTTAAGTACTGTAGTTTGTTGCCATTCCAGGAGTGTGCGCAATTTTAAAGCGTGACATGTTAGGTATTTATTTACTCGGCGTAACATCATCTTTCACATTATACAAAAAAATTGGGCTACTTTACTGTTTTCTTTTTTTTAATTCATGAAAGTGTATTTCTTCCAAAAAAAATTGCATTTGAAACACCACTGCGCAAATACAGTGTGACATAAAATATTGCAATGGTCACCATTTTATTCTTTAGGGTCTCTGCTAAAAAAAAAATATACATATAAAATGTTTGGGGGTTCTAAGTAATTTTCTAGCAAAAAAATACAGATTTTAAATTCTGTCCATCCTTTCTTGTGCAAGGGCAGGGCACAGCTAGTATCTCAGCACAGGATCGCCGAGTCTACCTTCCTTCCAGGGCGGGGCTTCTGTGATGGAAGCGGAGTCCATTCAGCATGTCTGTGTGCACTGTGCAGCCAACGGACTGAGCTATGAGGTGACATAGCCTTGCTATATGTGAGGTACATGGGCTTGGGGGGTGGTAAATGTGACTAGGGGGTGCATGTCACTGGGGGAGTGGTACATGTGACTAGGGGGTGCATGTGACTGGGGGGGTGGTACATGTGACTGGAGGGGTGGTACATGTGACTGGGGGGTGGTACTGGGGTGTGATGTCAGTGTGCTCTATCCCAGTACTGGTGTCAGTGTGCTCTCAGTACTGGTTAGTGTGCTCTCACTGCTGGTGTCAGTGTGCTCTCAGTACAGGTGTCAGTGTGCTCTCAGTACAGGTGTCAGTGTGCTCTCAGTACTGGTGTCAGTGTGCTCTATCTCAGTACTGGTGTCCGTGTGCTCTATCTCAGCGCTGGTGTCAGTGCGTTCTATCTCAGCGATGGTGTCAGTGTGTTCTATCTCAGTGCTGGTGTCAGTGTGTTCTCAGTACTAGTGTCAGTGTGCTCTCAGTGCTGGTGTCAGTGAGCTCTATCTCAGCACTGGTGTCAGTGTGCTCTCAGTATTTACATCAGTGTGCTCTCAGCGCTGGTGTCAGCGTGCTCTATCTCAGTACTTGTGTCAGTGTGCTCTCGGTACTGGTATCGGTGTGCTCTCAGCGCTGGTGTCGGTGTGTTCCGGGCCAGGGACCAAGCAGGCCAGTGGGGTGACGCTTGAGGAGTAGCTGTGAGTGTCAAACTAGGGACCCAGCACTGATGCAGGGGTGACGCTTGAGGAAGATACTGAGTGCGAAGATTGGAGCAGTTCAGTAGGTCTAGTAGCAAGTGGATCTGTTAGCCTAGTGAAAGACTGGACGCTCAGCTGAGTGAAGTTCTACAATAGTAGACTGTAAAAGAAGTGGAGTAGTTCATTGAAACCGTTGTTACAAATTGTTCCAAGATTGTTGCCATAAAAGACAGCGGTCTTACTCATGCAGATGTGGTGTCTAGCAGGATGCATTTCCCTGCATGGCTGTCTGCCTATAGAAGTCTCAAAGTCTGCCAATTAACATTGCATTTACTAAAGGGTGTCCAAGCCCTAACCCTCTCTCCCACAGCTCTGCACCAACCATGCCTCGGGAGGTCACCATTGGGCCTCAGGGGGCCTGGGACTTAGCTGCACTTTGAGTAAAATAATACTTTCTAAAATTTGTTTTGGAACCTTCCTCTTAGTTTGAGGACATGTCTCCATGTGGGGTGGGTAGTGGGGTCCCCCTGGGACCAATCCTATTTAATTTATTCATAAATGACCTGAAGGATGGGATAAACAGCTCAATCTCTGTATTTGCAGACAATACTAAGCTAAGCAGGGCAAATAATCCTCCACAGGATGTGGAAACCTTGCAAGAAGATCTGAACAAATGAATGAGGTGGGCAACTACATGGCAAATGAGGTTTAACCACTTCCCGACCAGCGCACGCCGATGCACGTCGGCAGAATGGCACGGGCAGGCAAATGGGCGTACCTGTATTTCCCTTTAAATTTGCCACCCTGTGCTGGTCGGGACCCCCGTGAGTCCAGTTGCGGGTCCCTGAAGGAGACCCCCAGCGCTTCGAAACGCGTATGAAAATTAATGTTGTGGTTAATTATATTATGTATGGATAATCAACTTTTCGTACTCTATGTATGATGCTATTTAACCTCTTTACGGTATGATTTTATTTCATTAAATACATTTTGTATTCTGTTACATATCTTTCTGTGTACGTGCCTCAAAAGTCCACCACTAGGGGAACCCCCTTTTTCTGGTTTCCTTTATACAGTGACAGTGCATTTTTTTTAGCACTAATCATGGTATTGGTGTCACTGGTCCCCATAAAGTGTCACTTGGTGTCAGATTTGTTCGCCGCAATGTCGCAGTCCTGCTAAAAATCACTGAGCGCCGCCATTACATTTAAGTAAAAAAAAAAAAAATAATTAAAAGTCCAGAAATATATCTCATAGTTCTAGACACTATAACTTTTGCGCAAACCAATTAATACGCGCATATTATGATTTTTTTACCAAAAATATGTAGCAGAATGCATATTGGCCTAAATTGATAAAGAAATTCAATTTTTTTACATTTTTTTTATTGAATGTGTTTTATAGCAGAAAATAAAAAAATACTGTTTTTTTTTTCAAAACTGTCAGCCTTTTTTTGTGAATAGTGCAAAAAGAAAGCTCTATTAGTCAGGAAAGTGGTAAAACCTTCTGCAGCTGAAGTGGTTATTCTGGACACATCTGACTGTAGCTGCTTACATGATCTATATTCTTCCCCCTAGAGGCTCATGCTAGTACATGAGCCAAAGGAAAATAGACAGTCATGGCATTGTTCCAAGTTTCGTTTTACAAGAAATCACTGTGCTGGGAGGAATCGGTGAGCGAAACTAAAACATGCTGGTCAAGTATTCAACTAATAAATGAGAGCATTCTGTTTTAAAGCTGACCCCAGGAAACCTAAAAATTCCTCTATTATTTGGGCTTTGCCCCCGCTGTATGGGTTAGTTCCCCATTTAGGTCTAGGGAGCATAGAAAAGTAGGTTTACCTACCTGATCCCCAGAGCTGCTAGACGGGTACCCGCAGTGTCTTCTCCCCCCATGCTCCATTGGTCTACAGTCCTGACGTCATCAAGACCTATGCAGTGTCTACAGCAGTGGCGTAGCATAGGTTGTCAGCACCCGGGGCAAGGCAAGTAATTTGCGCCCCCTAACCTGTGAATTTTTAGCACTCCCCATGTCCCTTCAAATACAATAGTACTACCACTGACCAACCTGATTCCTTTACTGACCACTACACACTACACTGACCACCATACTATACTGTCCACTACACTGACCACTATACTATACTGCCCACTACACTACACTGATCACTATACTATACTGTCCACTACACTACACTGACCACTATACTATACTGTCCACTACACTACACTGACCACTATACTATACTGTCCACTACACTACACTGACCACTATACTATACTGTCCACTATACTATACTGTCCACTACACTGATCACTATACTATACTGATGGGTAGGGATGAGCTTCGTGTTCGAGTCGAACATCGGCTGTTCGTCCGTTCGGCGAAGTCCGAACATTTTGGTCCGTTCGCGCCAAATTTGTGTGGCGCTCACGGCCCACAATGCACTGCGATGGCGCAGTGCATTGCTGGCTCATGATTGGCCAAGCATGCACTGTGACCCCGCATGCTTGGCCAATCGTAGCGCCAGCAGCGAGGAGAGCCATGATTGGCCACAGGCAGGATGCCTGTGGCCAATCATAGCTCAGGCTGTGTAGTGCACACCCCACACTATATAAGGCCGCCAGCGCGGCGGCCTTGTGTAGTGTGTTGGCGTCTGAAGCAGTGGGTGTTCTGTGTACCTTCAACACTAGGGATGAGCTTCGTGTTCGAGTCGAACGTACGTTCGACTCGAACATTGGCTGTTTGTACGTTCGGCGAAATCCGAACTCTTGGTCCGTTCGCGTCAAAATTTGTGTGGCACGCACGGCCCACAATGCACTGCGATGGCGCAGTGCATTGCTGGCTCATGATTGGCCAAGCATGCACTGTGACCCCGCATGCTTGGCCAATCGCAGCGCCAGCAGCGAGGAGAGCCATGATTGGCCACAGGCAGGATGCCTGTGGCCAATCATAGCTCAGGCTGTGTAGTGCACGCCCCACACTATATAAGGCCGCCAGCGCGGCGGCCTTGTGTAGTGTGTTGGCGTCTGAAGCAGTGGGTGTTCTGTGTACCTTCAACACAGTACACGCCGATCGTTTTCGGACGATTTTGATCTTGCTGTTGTGTAGTGGTTGTTGTCTGCGTGCCCTGACCGCAGTATACACTGCTATATTCACCTCATCTATATAGCTAGTGATCTATCTTTTATAATAGAGCTTGCAGTCAGTAGTGTTAGGAGATAGTGCGTGCTGTCTGCGTGCTCTGTACCCAGTACATACCGCTATATCCACCTACATAGCTCTTCACTATTTGAGACCACTTGCCATCTGCAGGAGTTATTGGAAGTTGTGTGTGCCTCCAGCACAGCACAGTATACATCTGTATATACCCCTTTATCTCTGGTGTTCTATAATAAAGGCATCTGCAGGAGTTAGTGGGTGTTCTGTGCCTCTAGCACAATATACACTACCCAACTGCTTTTTTACCCAACTCCCTTCAGGCCATTACCATGTCTGGAAGGCCAGCAAGGAGAGGCAGACAGGCGCGAGCCGATAAAAGAGGGCAAGCAGGCTCTGTGTCTAGAGACAACAGTGCTGGTCGTGGACGCGGTGCATTGTCATCAGCACGTGGCCATGGGACACGCTTGTCCTTCTTTTCGGCAGCTGGACATGTTGAGCCGCAACATGCCAACGACTTGGTAGAGTGGATTAGTGATGGACGAACTTCCGACGGGACGTTTCGCGAACGCGAAACGCGAACGGACACAAACGTTCGCGAAAACGACCGTTCGCCGCGGGCTCCATTGACTTCAATGGGAGGCGAATTTCGCAAACCTTTAGGTCGAATTTGCGGCCACGGGGTAATTATTAGGGGGTAGCACGTAGTCCCACCACCTGGACAATAGCATAATACATGTATGAGGTGAATTTGGGATCGATAACTACAAGCATTTTTTTTTTATTTGGGAAATTGTTCTGACAATTCAGGACTATGGAGCTAATGAAGGCAATGGAGGAGAGGGAAGGTCAGGGACCAGGGTAGGCAAACAAGAGGGTGCAGGAGATACAGAGCACTGACAGCAGCACCGTAATACAGAGCACTGACATCAGCACCGTGACATACAGCGCTGACAGCAGCTCCGTGACATACAGCGCTGACAGCAGCTCCGTGACATACAGCGCTGACAGCAGCTCCGTGACATACAGCGCTGACAGCAGCTCCGTGACATACAGCGCTGACAGCAGCTCCGTGACATACAGCGCTGACAGCAGCACCGTGACATACAGCGCTGACAGCAGCTCCGTGACATACAGCGCTGACAGCAGCTCCGTGACATACAGCGCTGACAGCAGCTCCGTGACATACAGCACTGACAGCAGCTCCGTGACATACAGCGCTGACAGCAGCTCCGTGACATACAGCGCTGACAGCAGCACCGTGACATACAGCGCTGACAGCAGCTCCGTGACATACAGCGCTGACAGCAGCTCCGTGACATACAGCGCTGACAGCAGCTCCGTGACATACAGCGCTGACAGCAGCTCCGTGACATACAGCGCTGACAGCAGCTCCGTGACATACAGCGCTGACAGCAGCTCCGTGACATACAGCGCTGACAGCAGCTCCGTGACATACAGCGCTGACAGCAGCTCCGTGACATACAGCGCTGACAGCAGCTCCGTGACATACAGCGCTGACAGCAGCTCCGTGACATACAGCGCTGACAGCAGCACCGTAAGCAGCCCCAGGAGGAAGTCAGCACAGCACAGGGATGGTGTGATCCCCTCATAATAAGAACCCCCAGGAGGAAGTCAGCACAGCACAGGGATGGTGGGAGCCCCTCATAATAAGAACACCCAGGAGGAAGTCAGCACAGCACAGGGATGGTGGGAACCCCTCATAATAAGCAGCCCCAGTAGAAATATGACACCGCTCAACCTCTTCAAAGAGGAGGGTAGGGGCATATAGTACGGTGTGCTTTTTTGGGTCAGGGAAGTGAGCCAAATGAATTAAGAAGGTCTGTGTGCTTGATTCCAAAAATTGTTTATAGACATATACATGGTCTACTGATCACATGTGTTGAATTCCTCCGAGATCCATGCCTCATTCATTTTTAGAAATGTGAGGTAGTTAACACTGTGGTGAGCTAGGCGAGTACGCTTATCGGTCACAATCCCCCCTGCTGCGCTGAACGTCCTTTCGGACAGGACACTGGATGAGGGGCAAGCCAACAGTTCGATTGCAAATTGGGCAAGCTCTGGCCAGAGGTCAAGCCTGCCCACCCAGTAGTCTAGGGGTTCATCACTCCTCAGAGCGTCCACATCGGCCGTTAACCCAATGTAGTCGGACACCTGACGGTCTAGGCGTTCCCTGATGCTGGATCCGGATGACACCTGTCGATGGGTCGGCTGAAAGAATGACCTCATATCCGAAGTCACCAACACATCTTCAAACCGGCCTCTTCTTGCAGGCGCTGTTGGATTGGTACCCGCAAATCCTTCTCTGGGAGTGGGAATTGCTCCTCTGCCAGCGCACGCAAAAGCAGAATGCAGCATTTCTCGAAGCAAGGCCTGGAAGTGCTGCATTCTGACAGCCCTCTGCGACGGCGGTAACATTTCCGCCATTTTGTGTTTGTACCGGGGGTCTAAGTACGTTGCCACCCAGTACTGGTCCTTGACCCTCATGCTTTTTATACGGGGGTCCCTATTAAAACACTGGAGCATGAAGGCCCCCATTTGCACTAAAGTGGAAGCGGTGTGGTGGCCTGGCTCCTGCTCATCATCCAGGATAATGTCGTCCTCTTCATTCTCCTCTCCCCATCCTCGCACAACAGGGATCCCAGAAAGGTTTAAAGCATGCTCTTCTTGCTCCTGCTCATCCGCCCCGGCACCATCCTCCTCTGACTCCTCATCAGACTCCTGTTGTTGACTTGTCTCAGATAGAGTAGCCCCCCCTGGGAATTCATCCAGCATTGCGACTTCCTCATCTTCCCGCTCCTGCTCCTCCACAGCCTGATCAATGACACGACGCAATGCACGCTCCAGAAAGAAGGCATAAGGTACCATGTCACTGATGGCGCCATGGCTGCGACTGACCAGTTTGGTGATCTCCTCAAATGGCCGCAGAAGTCTGCATGTGTCGCGCATGAGCAGCCACTGGCGCGGTGAAAAAAAACCCAGCTCCCCAGAACCGTTTCTTTCGCAGAGTTCATACAGGTAGACGTTAACTGCACGTTTCTGCTGGAGCAGCCTATCAAGCATATAGAAGGTTGAGTTCCATCGCGTCGGGCAATCGCAAATAAGACGTCTGACCGGCAGATGGTGTCGCCGCTGAATGTCAGCAAGGCGAGCCATGGCCGTGTAAGATCTTCTGAAATGGGCCGAGATTTTCCTTGCCTGCCGCAAGATGTCCTGGACCCCAGGGTATTTGACAAGGAATCGCTGCACGACCAAGTTTAAGACGTGTGCCATGCACGGCACGTGCGTGATTTTGCCCTGTTTCAATGCGCTAAGCAGATTGGCACCGTTGTCACACACCACTTTACCAACTGTCAAATTGAGCGGTGTTAGCCACTCATCTGCCTGTGAACGCAAAGCTGAAAGGAGTGCCGGGCCAGTGTGGCTCTTTGCTTCCAGGCACAACAGACGCAGCACGGCATGGCAACGTCTCACCTGGCATGTGGAATAGGTTCTGGGGAGCTTGGGCGGTGCAGTGGAAGAGACGCTAGCAGCGGAAAAGGAGGAGGCAGCTGAGGAGGAGAGGGAGGAGGATGGAGTAGGAGGAGGAGAAGAAGAGTCAGGCCTGCATGCAATCCGTGGCGGTAAAACCAAATCTACACGGGTGCCACGGGTTACATGCTTGACGGCCGTCAGAAGGTTCACCCAGTGGGCAGTAAAACTGATATACCTTCCCTGCCCGTGTTTGCTAGACCACGTGTCTGTGGTCAGATGTATCTTGGCACCGACACTGTGTGCCAGAGATACATTCACTTGCCGCTGAACATGGCCATATAGCTCTGGGATGCCCTTCTCGGAGAAATACTTCCTTCCTGGGACCTTCCATTGTGGTGTTCCAATGGCCACAAATTTGCGAAAGGCCTCCGAGTCCACCAGTTTATATGGCAGTAGTTGGCGGGCTATGAGTTCTGACAAGCCAGCCGCCAACCGTTGGGCAAGAGGGTTATCCGGCGTCATCATTTTTTTACGCTCAAACATTAGGCCCACGGAAGCCTGCCTTTTTGCAGAAAAATGTGAGCTTGGCGTGATGGAAGGTGGAGTGGAGGACAATTGTGAGGAGAGAGGAGAAGGAGAAGTAGAAGACGAGGCTGGACGGTGAGAGCCTGCAGTGTGGCTTTGTGTGTTCCGTTGCTCCCACTGGGCTCGGTGATGGCTGCTCATGTGCCTTCTTAAGGCGGTCGTCCCTAGGTGAGTATTGGGCTTACCGCGACTAACGCGTTGACTGCAAAGATTGCAGATGGCAACGCTATTGTCAGCAGCGGACACGTTAAAAAAAGCCCACACTGCGGAGCCATGTGCCGGTGTCCTGGGAGCGCCAGATGTGACCGTACATGGTCGATGACTCGCTCCTGATACATTTGCAGTCTGCTTTGTCCCTGCTGTGCAATGTAAGTCATTGCTGCTTCTCCTCCCTATCTGCTGGTCCATATCTCCCTCTGAACTCCCCTCCTCTTCCTCTCTTGTGGGCACCCACGTGACATCACTAGACACGTCATCATCAACGTCACCTTCCCCACCGCTATAAGTAGAGTAGGCAGCAACACCGGGGACCAACCTCCTCCTTGGGCTGATCTGGGTACTGGCGTCAGACTGCTGAGTAGCGCTTGTTGCTACCTCCTCTTCCTGATCCAATACCAAGAGTGGCTGCGCATCAGAAATGTCCTCTTGATATGGATCGGAAAATAATTCCAGTGACTCAAGCGGAAGGTATGTGGTGGTGGTGGTGGTGGTC
The DNA here is from genome assembly GCF_037356315.1 of Lithobates pipiens. NCBI lineage: Eukaryota > Metazoa > Chordata > Amphibia > Anura > Ranidae > Lithobates > Lithobates pipiens. The sequence goes on from NW_027507787.1 coordinate 229,226,359, forward strand.
GTGTTGTTGGTGGTAGTGTCTTTGGGGGTGCACATAGCAGAGAGTGAAGAAGAGGGTGCAGATCGAGAGGATGAGGAGGGTGCAGAAGAGTAAGGCTGAGCGAGCCACTCAACCAAGTCTGGTGCATCCTTTAAAGTAATTGAACGCACCTTCTGCAACTTCCCACTTTGGCTCAAGCCTGTTGCTCCTGCCCTACCCCTACCACCCCTGCGGAAGGGCCTGCCTCTTCCTCTGCATGTCATTTTTTAAATGACCCTGTGACAAAACTCTTAGTCCCTATACCGCTGAAGGACTGCTGCAGTATAGGTGAGCGGTCAGCAGTGGTGCACGTCAACCCTATCTATTGTGGACCTATAGCGGTCCTTACAGAACAGCAGACTGTACCGCACTCAAGCCTATGTACCGTAGCACCCTATACCAAGTTACCAGTCCTTATAAGAACTTTTGTGGACCAAGCAGGTTGTGTATTAGTGTTTAGCAGACTGTACGTCAGTCCCTATACCGCTGAAGGACTGCTGCAGTATAGGGCAGCGGTCAGCAGTGGTGCACGTCAACCCTATCTATTGTGGACCGATAGCGGTCCTTACAGAACAGCAGACTGTACCGCACTCAAGCCTATGTACCGTAGCACCCTATACCAAGTTACCAGTCCTTATAAGAACTTTTGTGGACCAAGCAGGTTGTGTATTAGTGTTTAGCAGACTGTACGTCAGTCCCTATACCGCTGAAGGACTGCTGCAGTATAGGGCAGCGGTCAGCAGTGGTGCACGTCAACCCTATCTATTGTGGACCGATAGCGGTCCTTACAGAACAGCAGACTGTACCGCACTCAAGCCTATGTACCGTAGCACCCTATACCAAGTTACCAGTCCTTATAAGAACTTTTGTGGAACAAGCAGGTTGTGTGTTAGTGATTAGCAGACTGTACGTCAGTCCCTATACCAATGAAGGACTGCTGCAGTATAGGGCAGCGGTCAGCAGTAGTGCACGGCAACCCTATGTATTGTGGACCGATAGCGGTCCTTACAGAACAGCAGACTGTACTGCACTCAGGCCTATGTACCGTAGCACCCTATACCAAGTTACCAGTCCTTATAAGAACTTTTGTGGACCAAGCAGGTTGTGTGTTAGTGTTTAGCAGACTGTGCGTCAGTCCCTATACCGCTGAAGGACTGCTGCAGTATAGGGCAGCGGTCAGCAGTAGTGCACGGCAACCCTATGTATTGTGGACCGATAGCGGTCCTTACAGAACAGCAGACTGTAACGCACTCAGGCCTATGTACCGTAGCACCCTATACCAAGTTACCAGTCCTTATAAGAACTTTTGTGGACCAAGCAGGTTGTGTGTTAGTGATTAGCAGACTGTACGTCAGTCCCTATACCAATGAAGGACTGCTGCAGTATAGGGCAGCGGTCAGCAGTAGTGCACGGCAACCCTATGTATTGTGGACCGATAGCGGTCCTTACAGAACAGCAGACTGTAACGCACTCAGGCCTATGTACCGTAGCACCCTATACCAAGTTACCAGTCCTTATAAGAACTTTTGTGGACCAAGCAGGTTGTGTGTTAGTGATTAGCAGACTGTACGTCAGTCCCTATACCAATGAAGGACTGCTGCAGTATAGGGCAGCGGTCAGCAGTAGTGCACGGCAACCCTATGTATTGTGGACCGATAGCGGTCCTTACAGAACAGCAGACTGTACTGCACTCAGGCCTATGTACCGTAGCACCCTATACCAAGTTACCAGTCCTTATAAAAACTTTTGTGGACCAAGCAGGTTGTGTGTTAGTGTTTAGCAGACTGTGCGTCAGTCCCTATACCGCTGAAGGACTGCTGCAGTATAGGGCAGCGGTCAGCAGTAGTGCACGGCAACCCTATGTATTGTGGACCGATAGCGGTCCTTACAGAACAGCAGACTGTAACGCACTCAGGCCTATGTACCGTAGCACCCTATACCAAGTTACCAGTCCTTATAAGAACTTTTGTGGACCAAGCAGGTTGTGTGTTAGTGATTAGCAGACTGTACGTCAGTCCCTATACCAATGAAGGACTGCTGCAGTATAGGGCAGCGGTCAGCAGTAGTGCACGGCAACCCTATGTATTGTGGACCGATAGCGGTCCTTACAGAACAGCAGACTGTACCGCACCCAAGCCTATGTACCGTAGCACCCTAGACAGACCAAGTTACCAGTCCTGATAAAGAGCTTTGTGGAACAAGTGAGTTGTGAATGATTAGCAGACTGCAGCAGAAGGGCAGCAGTCAAGTATAATATTCTTTCTATATTTGGAAGAAAGAATATTATACGTGTACAAGCCTATTACCGTACCACTGATACCAGTCCTGAAAAGAACCTTTGTGGAACTAATAGTAACAGCAAGTCTTTAAAATTATCCTCACTGCCTGACACACTGCTTCCTGCCTGTCCCTATACAAATTGGCAAAAAAGAGTAGGCTGGAACGATTAGCTGGAACAGCTCTTTTGTGGACCTGATAGTAACAGCTAATGATGATGATGATGATGATGATGAAGAAAGACTAATCTGGCTGAGCTGTCCCTAAAATAGCAGCATACAGCGCTCTGTCCCTTTATCTAAACTGACAAAAGAAACTCAGGCTGCTGACCTAACACCTATACCAGTCCTGAAAAGAACTTTTGTGTACCAAATAGCTAGCGTTTTCTCTGTCCCTACTCCACACAGGATCCTTTCCCTACAGTGACAGAAGAAAGAATGTAAAATGGCCACCGGATCGGGTGTATTTATAGGTTAGGGGGAATGTCCAAGTGTCCATGAGCTGTCATGTCTCAATTGGTTGTCCTGTAACACATGATAAACGTGTCACGAAAGGTTAAAGTTCTTGTATACATTAAACACGTAAGTCCGCCGGGGCGAACGACGGAAAAAGGCGTTCGAACCCGCGGACGGCGAAAGTCGGAAATTCGCCGCGAAACGACCGCCGGGCGAACCGTTCGGCCATCACTAGAGTGGATGACCAAGCCCTCTTCATCCTCCTCATCCTCTCTCACCCAGTCCCAGGGTACTAGCAAAGCAGCTGCCAACGCATCATCTTCCCTCCTCTCAATGTCATCATCAGTGACTCCTTCCCTAGACCCACCACGTCCTCCTGAGGAGTCTCCTGAACTCTTTGAGCACAGTGTTGGGTACATGCTCCAGGAGGATGCCCAGTGTTTTGTGGGCTCTGATGATGACACTCAGCTAGAGGAAGGCAGTAGCGTGAGCGCAGAGAGAGGGGTTGCTCAAGAAGGGCAGCAATCTGGCAGTCATGTTCCACAAGCTGCAGCATACTGCCAGGTTTGCTACAGCGATGAAGAGGGAGGGGATGATGAGGGCACTGACTCCACGTGGGTGCCTGGAAGGAGAGAGGAGGAGGAGGAACATGTCCAACGAGGCAGGATGCCCTCCAGGGGCCAGCTTAGGGGCAGTACACCGACTGAATCACACCGCAGAGCTCCGCCTGTGCAGGGCGCTGCCTCTGTGCGTTATTCTAAAAGTTCTTTGGTGTGGGCCTTTTTTGAGACGAGTGCATCAGATCGCACCACTGCTATTTGCAACATATGTCTCAAGCGTATCTCGCGTGGCCAAAACATCAGCCTCTTGGGCACCACATGCTTGACCAGACATATGTAGACCTGCCATGCAGCTCGTTGGCAAGCGTACCTCAAAGACCCACACCAAAGAACAAAGCGGACCTCTCCTTGCTCCTCATCAGCTGGCAACTCCAACCCCACTAGACCTTCAGTCCTCTCTGAAACCTGCTCTGAGAGGAATGCCCCAGCTGCTGGACCGGCGAAAGAAGTTCACTCCCATCCATCCACATGCCCAGCGGTTGAATGCTAGCTTGGCTAAATTGCTAGCACTTCAACTGCTGCCTTTTCAGTTGGTAGACTCGGCCCCCTTCCGTGAGTTTGTACAATGTGCGGTTCCTCAGTGGCAGGTCCCCAAACGCCACTTTTTCTCACGGAAGGCGATTCCGGCTCTCTACCGGCATGTGGAAGGCAATGTCCTTGCCTCGCTGGACAGGGCAGTCAGCGGTAAGGTGCATATTACTGCTGACTCATGGTCCAGCAGGCATGGACAGGGACGTTACCTGTCTTTCACGGCCCATTGGGTCACTCTTCTGGCAGCTGGGAAGGATGCAGGACAAGGTTCAGTAGTGTTGGAGGTTGTTCCGCCACCACGCCTCCAAAATGCTACTATTGGTTGTGGATGCATGCACTGTCCTGTCACCGTTTGAGGAGGCCACAAGGATGGTGAGCAGTGACAGTGCATGCATCAGTGACACTGTACCTCTTGTCCACCTCTTGGAGCATACGCTGCATGGAATAATGGACAGGGCACTTGAGGCAGAACAGAGGCAGGAAGAGGAGGACTTCCTTGCCTCTCAAGGCCCCCTTTATCCAGACAGTGTTCCTGCTGTGCCACCCATCACACAGGAAGAGGATGAGGAGGAGGAAGAGGAGGAGGAGGATGATTGTGTCAGCATGGAGGTGGAGGCTGGCACTCAGCATCAGCAGCAGCAGCAGTCTTGTAGGGATGATTTACAGTCCCAAGAAACACGTGGACTTGTACGTGGCTGGGAGGAGGTAGCTGCGGATCATGTTGTCCTTAGTGACCCAGAGGACTCCGGACCGAATGCCTCAGCTAACCTACGCTGCATGGCCTCCCTGATCCTGCAAAGCCTGCGGAAGGATCCTCGTATTCTTCGGATCAAGGAGAGGGACCATTACTGGCTGGCCACTCTCCTTGATCCACGGTACAAGGGTAAGGTTGCCGACCTTATCTTGCTATCGCAGAGGGAGCAGAGGATGAGACCTCTCCGGGAGGCCTTGCAGAAAGGTCTGTGCAATGCGTTCCCAGAGACTGGGAGGTTACAAACTCCTGATCCTGGACAACGTGTTGCTGAGGCATCGGTCAGAAGGAGCGGTGGAGAAGGTGGCCGTCTGACTGATGCTTTCAAACAATTTTTTAGTCCGCAGCCCCAAGGTATGATCGGTTCCAGCACCCATCGCCAGCGTCTGATTTACATGGTGCAGGAATACCTAGGGGCAAGGTCAGACTTGGACACCTTTCCCACCGAAAATCCTCTGGCTTACTGGGTCTTGAGGATGGATCACTGGCCAGAGCTTGCACAGTATGCAATTGAGCTACTGGCCTGTCCTGCATCCAGCGTTCTTTCGGAAAGCACCTTCAGTGCTGCTGGTGGCTTTGTTACAGATCACAGGGTGCGCCTGTCCACCGAATCAGTTGATCGACTGACCTTCATCAAGATGAATCAGTCTTGGATCACCCACAGCTACCAAGCACCTGAAGCTGATGTAACAGAATAATTTTTTTGGAAATATCACATCCCTTCAAGACTGCCTATGCTGATGCTGAGTGACTGTCCTGTTATGTTGATTGTCTATCCTCTTCCTCCTCCGCTGATATGTTGGAAGAACATTTCTGGTTCTGGTTGATGCCATCAGCCCAATTTTTCTGCCCTTGTTTAACAGGGGCGTTTAAGTACAATTTTTGATGCAATGCTTTGCAGCAGGGCTAATTCCTGCAATAAAACTAGAGTATATGGAAGAGGTTGCAGTGTGGTGGCACCAGCACCAGTGCCTAAGGCCCAATTTTTCTGCCCCTGTTTAACAGGGGCATTTAATTACAATTTTTGATGCAATGCTTTGCAGCAGGGCTAATTCCTGCAATAAAACTAGAGTATATGGCAGAGGTTGCAGTGTGGTGGCACCAGCACCAGTGCCTAAGGCCCAATTTTTATGCCCCTGTTTAACAGGGGCGTTTAAGTACAATTTTTGATGCAATGCTTTGCAGCAGGGCTAATTCCTGCAATAAAACTAGAGTATATGGGAGAGGTTGCAGTGTGGTGGCACCAGCAGCAGTGCCTAAGGCCACATTTTTCTGCCCCTGTTTAACAGGGACATGTAATTACAATTCTTGATATAATATTTCACAGGAGGGCCCCTTCCTGTGCCCACCCAGAGTAACGGTGAGGACTTATAGTGTTGTGGCACCAGCACCACAACCACCAAAGGTCAATTTTTCTACCACTGTTCAACAATGGCATGTAATTACAATTCTTGATATAATCGTTCACAGCAGGGCGCTCCAGCGCCCACCAAGAGTCACTTTGAGGGCTTACAATGTTGTGGCAAAACCAACACCTTGTTCCGCCATTTCTGCAGAGCATATAGGGCAGGCCCCTACTTTCAAACATCCAATTTACAAACATCTCCTACTTGCAAACGGAAGGTGACAACAGCAAGTGAGATGAAAAAAGATGGACGACAAAACAAATTATACAGGGGTGATAACCCTTCCCTATGTTTTCCAAAAAGCTTAAAAATAGTTTTTTTGACTGGAGCTACACTTTAAAAATGTACCAGTTGAAAATTACAAACAGATTCAACTTAACACAACAAACCTACACAGTCCCTGTCTTGTTTGCACCGCCTGTATACTGCTGTTCTGAGTATATAGGGCCTGGGGGCCACACGCATTTCCTTTTTTTAATATGGGTACAGGGTTCCCCTTAATATGCGTACAAGACCCAAATAGGCTGGTAATGGGCAGGGAGGGCTACCCATGCCATTTTTCTCAATGATTTTCAACCATATTGCAGGAACCAGATATAACATTAAAACCGCAAGCAGTTTTAAATGGTGTTATTTCCGTTTAATGTCATTTTGTGCAGGGACTGTTCTAAACACGGGAAACACGTGGCACTTCACAGGCATACTACAGACACCCCCCCAGGCACCATATTTAAAGGAATATTTCACTTTTTTTTTCACTTTAATCGTCATTAAAATCAGTGCTCCCGCCAAAACGGCCATTTTTAAAAACATTTTAGGCATTGACCCATGTCCCCTGGGGCAGGAGCCAGGTCCCCAAACCCTTTTTAGGACAGTATCTTGCATATTAGCCGTTAAAATTAGCACTTTTAATTTCGAACGTTCGAGTCCCATAGACTTCAATGGGGTTCTAAAGTTCGTTCGAATTTGGGGTCCGTTCGAAAGTTCTGGTGCGAACCGAACCGGGGGGTGTTCGGCTCATCCCTACTGATGGGTCACAGACCCCCAAAGCATCCTCACAATGTTGAGGGCATGTGGCCTGGTACGGTTCAGGAGGGAGGGGGGGACCGCTCTCTCGTCCCCCCCTCTTTTCCTGCGGCCTGCCAGGTTGCGTGCTCAGGTAAAGGGTCTGGTATGGATATTTAGGGGGAACCCCACGTCAATTTTTTTCTTAAATTTGAGGCAGGGTTCCCCTTAATATCCATACCAGACCTGAAGGGCCTTGTAATTGAATTTGGGGGACCCCCACTCTTTTTTTTTTTTTTTATCAATGACTTTCAATGAGTGTTCTCTGTATTATGGAGCCGACAATTCATAATAGCTGCGAGTGATTTTAAAGGACTTTTTTTCCTGCATAAATGACACTTTGTGCAGGGATAGTTCTAAGGACCAGAAACATCACAAATACCCCCTTCACAGGCATACTAGCCACCCCCCCCCCCCCCCCCTAAGAAATTTAAAGGAATATTACACTTTTATTGTTTCACTTTAATCATTATTAAGATCACTGCTCCCGAAAAAAACTGCCGTTTTTAAAACTTTTTTTTGCATTGATACATGTCCCCTGGGGCAGGACCCGGGTCCCCAAACACTTTTTAGGACAGTAACTTGCAAATTAGTCTTTAAAATTAGCACTTTAGATTTTGAACGTTGGAGTCCCATAGACTTTAATAGGGTTCTAAATTTCACACAAAGTATGCTATATACTAGCTCCGTCGAATCTTCTTTATACATTCGACAGACACCATAAGCCTTCAAAGACAGATTCGACCGTAATTCATGTGGATTTTCGGACTAATGTAATTTTTGAACGAAAAATGAAATAAATAAAAACGAATTTAGGGAGTAACTAAATAAATAAATTTTTCGGACGAAATATTTTACTCTGCACATTTCTAGTATATATATATATATATATATATATATATATATATATATATATATATATATATATATATATATATCTATATAGATATATAGATATAGATATATATATATATATATATATATATATATATATATATATATATACACACACATTGGCTATTTTCAGTAGTATGATGTATTATTTTAGATATTTTATTATTGTTTTGCCAATGGCGTAATTGATTTGCTAATACTTTGCTAGCTTTATTACTCCAATAGTGGTTTAATTTTACTCTTTTTAGGTATCTGTCATGGTCTGCTAATAGGGCGCATCTTAGTTCCGTTCTAAGGTTGGTTAGTTGTTACATTAAATTTGAATCTTTGGTTTTTATTTTTATGTGTTTCTTCTAGGTTAGATATGTCAATTAATAATTTGTTTATAGAATTATGTTTCTTTTTTTTTTTTTCCCCAGCTGCTACCTGAATAAGACTTCCTCTTACAAATGCCTTGTGTATACCATAAATTTGCAATATTCAAAGATTGCAAATGTCTTTTTATTACAGACAAATTCTTCTTTTGAGATAGGATGAATGTATTGTTTCTCCATAGGAAATTGTATTTAGGGTTGCCACCTGTCACCCGGACAGTACGGGTTTTGAAACATGTGCCCGGGTCTCTGATAGGGTTGCCACCTTTTCTTCAAGCCAAACCCGAACATTTTTGTGGCGCACGGCAATTTTTTTGTAGTACACGCTATAGGATTGTAAAATACCTTGGGTTACCCAAAAAGAGTAGTAATGAGGTGTCCTACGGTGAACAGTAGCTGTGGCCAAATTGCATTAACAGTGGGGGGGGGGGGGAAGTCCTTTTGTAGCACCCTAATGTTTAGGGCGGGTTGCTATTACATTTATTTGCCAAGTGATAGTTGTCTTGGCCAATTGATAGGAGGTCAAGTGATTTCACCCTAATTCTGGAATTGCTGCACTTCTCTCTTTTGTCACTAGATGGCCAGGTATCTGGTGGCATTAGATAAGACAAGGGCATTGCAAGGACAGATTAGGAATGAATCGGGTGTCTCAGCCCGAGTGCGCCGCCATCAGCGTGCTCGTGTGCTGGTCGGGACCCCCCGTGAGTCCAGTTGCGGTTCCCGTGGACTCGATCGCATACCTGCGATCATCTCATGGGGTGGCTGAACTAGGAGATGCCGTTGTAAACAGCATCTCCCAGTTCTGCCTAGCAACAAGTGATGCTGATCTCTGCTCCATGTGATTGGAGCAGAGATCAATGTTCACTAAAAGAAAGCCCATCCCCCAACAGTTAGTAACACACCCCTAGGAACACTTAACTGCTACACTGCCACCCCCTGGTTAACCCTTTCACTGCCAGTGTCATTTACTCAGGAATCAATTCATTTGTATAGCAGTGATTGCTGTATAAATGACAATGGTCCCAAAAATGTGTCAAAAATGTCCGATGTGTCCGCCATAATGTCGCAGTCACAATAAAAATTGCTGATCACCGCCATTACTAGTAAAAAAAAAAAATGATTAATAAAAATGCCATAAAACTATCCGAGAGAGAAAACGAGAGAGAGTGTCAGCCAGCGTGTTCTCCACCCCAGGCAAGTGCACAGCGTAAATGAAAGCATTCACCTGTAGACACAGCAATACCAAATGTCGTAGAAGCCTGACAACTGGCCCAGAGGCCGCCATCAGCCGATTGACCACCTGCACCACCCCTAAATTATCACAATTAAACCTCACCTCCATATTACGGAATTCCTCCCCCCAAATCTCCACCGCCACTACGATGGGGAACAACTCCAAAAGAACCAAGTTCTTCAACAACCCAGCCTCGGACCATTCCGCTGGCCAGTGTGCTGCGCACCATTGGCCTTTAAGGAAGGCCCCGAAACCCGTGCATCTTTTGACTTACCCTACCTGTTTTTAATCAACGGCATACCATTTTCATATGGCACCAATTGTTGATATAACTGTACTCCATACTGTATATCTTCCCCTGAAGAAGGTGACCCCCAGCGCTTCGAAACACGTAGGAAAATTAATGTTGTGGTTAATTATATTATGTATGGATAATCAACTTTTCCTACTCTATGTATGATGCTATTTAACCCCTTTATGGTATGATTTTATTTCATTAAATACATTTTGTATTCTGTTACATATCTTTCTGTGTACGTGCCTCAAAAGTCCACCACTAGGGGAACCCCCTTTTTCTGGTTTCCTTTATACAGTGACAGTGCATTTTTTTTAGAACTAATCATGGTATTGGTGTCACTGGTCCCCATAAAGTGTCACTTGGTGTCAGATTTGTTTGCCGCAATGTCGCAGTCCCTCTAAAAATCACTGAGCGCCGCCATTACATTTAAGTAAAAAAAAAAAATTAAAAGTCCAGAAATATATCTCATAGTTCTAGACACTATAACTTTTGCGCAAACCAATTAATACGCGCTTATTATGATTTTTTCACCAAAAATATGTAGCAGAATGCATATTGGCCTAAATCGATAAAGAAATTCAATTTTTTTACTTTTTTTATTGACTGTGTTTTATAGCAGAAAATTAAAAAAAACAGTTTTTTTTTTCAAAACTGTCAGCCTTTTTTTGTGAATAGTGCAAAAAGAAAGCTCTATTAGTCAGGAAAGTGGTAAAACCTTCTGCAGCTGAAGTGGTTATTCTGGACACATCTGACTGTAGCTGCTTACATGATCTATATTCTTCCCCCTAGAGGCTCATGCTAGTACATGAGCCAAAGGAAAATAGACAGTCATGGCATTGTTCCAAGTTTCGTTTTACAAGAAATCACTGTGCTGGGAGGAATCGGTGAGCGAAACTAAAACATGCTGGTCAAGTATTCAACTAATAAATGAGAGCATTCAGTTTTAAAGCTGACCCCAGGAAACCTAAAAATTCCTCTATTATTTGGGCTTTGCCCCCGCTGTATGGGTTAGTTGCTCATTTAGGTCTAGGGGGCATAAAAAAGTAGGTTTACCTACCTGATCCCCAGAGCTGCTAGACGGGTACCCGCAGTGCCTTCTCCCCCCATGCTCCATTGGTCTACAGTCCTGACGTCTTCAAGACCTATGCAGTGTCTACAGCAGTGGCGTAGCATGGGTTGTCAGCACCCGGGGCAAGGCAAGTAATTTGCGCCCCCTAACCTGCGAACTTTTAGCACTCCCCATGTCCCTTCAAATACAATAGTACTACCACTGACCAACCTGATTCCTTTACTGACCACTACACACTACACTGACCACCATACTATACTGTCCACTACACTGACCACTATACTATACTGTCCACTACACTACACTGACCACCATACTTTACTGTCCACTACACTGAGAACTACACTGACCACTATACTATACTGTCCACTACACTACACTGACCACCATACTTTACTGTCCACTACACTGAGAACTACACTGACCACTATACTATACTGTCCACTACACTGACCACTATACTATACTGTCCACTACACTACACTGACCACCATACTTTACTGTCCACTACACTGAGAACTACACTGACCACTATACTATACTGTCCACTACACTACACTGACCACCATACTTTACTGTCCACTACACTGAGAACTACACTGACCACTATACTATACTGTCCACTACACTGACCACTATACTATACTGTCCACTACACTGACCACTATACTATACTGTCCACTACACTGACCACTATACTATACTGTCCACTACACTGACCACTATACTATACTGTACTACACTACACTGACCACTATACTATACTGTCCACTACACTACACTGACCACTATACTATACTGTCTACTACACTACACTGACCACTATACTATACTGTCCACTACACTACACTGACCACTATACTATACTGTCCTCTTCACTGACCACTATACTGTCCACTACACTACACTGACCACTATACTATACTGTCCACTACACTACACTGACCACCATACTTTACTGTCCACTACACTGAGAACTACACTGACCACTATACTATACTGTCCACTACACTGACCACTATACTATACTGTCCACTACACTGACCACTATACTATACTGTCCACTACACTGACCACTATACTATACTGTCCACTACACTGACCACTATACTATACTGTACTACACTACACTGACCACTATACTATACTGTCCACTATACTATACTGTCTACTACACTACACTGACCACTATACTATACTGTCCACTACACTACACTGACCACTATACTATACTGTCCTCTTCACTGACCACTATACTGTCCACTACACTACACTGACCACTATACTATACTGTCTACTACACTACACTGACCACTATACTATACTGTCCACTACACTACACTGACCACTATACTGTCCACTACACTACACTGACCACTATACTGTACTGTCCACTACACTACACTACACTGACCACTATACTATACACTACACTGAGAGGTACACCAACCACTACACTACACTCACTGACCACTATACTATACTGTCCACTACACTGACCACTATACTATAATGTCCACTACACTGAGAACTATACTGACCACTATACTATACCGTCCACTACACTACACTGATCACTATACTGGCCACTATACTATGCTGTCCACTACACTGCACTGACCACTATACTGTACACTACACTGACCACTATACTACACTGACCACTATACTATCCTGCCTACAGTAACTCTCCCTGCCTCTCTCTCTCTCTGCCTCTCTCTCTCTCTGCCTCTCTCTCTCTCTGCCTCTCTCTCTCCCCTGTCTGTGTTCATTCTCACCTTCTTGTCCTGCATGATCGGTCCTGACTCCAGAGCATTGGAGGAGGAGAAAACAGAGGCCATGGCGGCTTTTCATTACTTGTCTCCCCTGTGCTCTGGCCGCCATGTTCAGTGTCCGGCACACTGTGATTGGGCGCATGGGTGTCATGTCTGACGTATGATGACTTCAGGAGCAACCGCAATCATGGACAGGCCAGCCCCGCGCTGCACATGACCCCCATAATCCCAATCACAGGGTGCTGGACACGGAACATGGCGGCTGGAGCGCGCGCGTGCGCGCGTGGGGGCAGGGGCACAGGAAATAAAATTAGGAGGAGGAAGCCAGTAGTGAGACACACTGGTGCGAAATTTCACCCCCCCTAATTGTCATGCCCAGGGCCACGGCCCCCTCTGCACCCCAAACGCTATGCCACTGGTCGACAGCCCTGCACTGAACATGAGGATGATGAGGGACAGACCTGGTCATTGGGGGTGGCCGTCTTCCAGTTGAGGAAAGGATCTGGTAGGTAGAATGCTTTTAGGGTTCATTTACACCGGAGTTGTAATGTCACTTCCTCACTGCCTGTTTTTAACCCCTAATACCCTAGAGCATTGCACACAGATGGGACACGCCCCCTTTCAACTAAATGGGTCACGTCGGACGGGTGATACTGTAACAAGGGGAATAACTGATTAAGCACCATGAAGCGGAGCAAAACACGTTACGTCTGTGGCTGCTATTCATCTCACTTCATGCACATGGGTCTGCTTGATGATGTGCAGCTTAAGGATCATTTGCTCTGAAATAAGTTTTGCCACGCCGCAGTGCAAAGTATGTGTAGACCCTCCAGTCTTTTGCCTTTGCAGCTTGAATGAGAGCAGATAGAGCGTGGGGCAGTAAAAACATGGCTCAACCACGTGTTTTTACCAAGCTCCATCTGCAAGTGTAAACTACCCAGATAGCAAGGATAACTTGTCACAAATTTTAGGCAGAGTTGAATTGTATATCTGGTAACCAGGGCAGTTTTTGCTCTCCACCTGCTCTGAGACATACAATAAATCAGCTAGACTGAAAATCAGTTTACTGTATCAGATCAGTCAGCTATTGCGATTGGTTGCCAGAAGTTACAGTGTATCATTACCGCTCACTGACTGGTTGCTAGAGGTTACAGCACATGATTTCTGCTTGTTGATTGGTTGCTAGAGATTACTGTGGTTATAACCTCAAGGGGGGCATGATATACACATCAATGCTGCCGGCCGCTGCTATTTACATATGAATGCCAGTAATTTACATGTAAACACAGGGTCTGCAAGTGAGTCATCTGTACACAACAATGGGGCAGAGCTGGGCATCATTAGTAGCAGCACTTCACACTGAGATATGGGGACACAGCACAGGACTAAAACCTCAAGGGACGAGGGAATTTAAACCAGGATAGTTGGCAAGTATGAGGCAGCTGCTTTGGGCCCCACAACAATGACAGGGCCCAGGGCAGCTGCCCCTTTTGCCCTGCCTTAAAAAGGGCCCTGCTGGTAACTTGCTGCACATTTTCACTGGCAAGTTGTACACTTGCAGAGCACGTGAAGCATAAGTTCTAGCTGACACTTTTCAAATTTGTAGCAAATTTGCGTGGCAAGTCTATAGCAAGCGCAAAGTTGCAGCGGTGAGTCTACAGCAAGAGCTCTGCAAGTCTACAGCATGAAAAAGTAATTCAGCCACAGTGACCCCTGTGGTGGGATGACTATTGCACAATATAACTAAACCAGAACTTGCAGAATGTTTGCAATGAATATTGATCTGGAATCATGGACTTTCTGCAATTATGTAACAAACTTGTGAAGTCTGGCAGGTCCAGCAATAGCTTAGCAAGTCATTCTCAAACTTGCAGCACAATTGCTTGTTATCCCTTACTCTCCCCTAGATTAAAGAATACGTGAAAATGTTCCTGTTAACCACTTACTGACCGCCCGTCAGCTTTTTGAAGAGGAATACCGTTGTTATGGTAACAGCTAGTTACCATAACCCCGGTATCTTCTTCTTCAGCGGGCGGTCTGCTTACAAGATAAAAGTGGTCCCTGAGGCGTATACTCCGCAAGATCTTTTATCGGCGGCGGGAGACACCCCCCCCCCTCCCGCCGCTCTCCGGTGCCCTCCAATGCTTACCATAGCTGTCGCTAGTGGTGGTGGTGATCGGGCATGTGCCCCTGCTGGGCATGAAGATGAGTGAGGGGAAGATCCATATCACTACCATATCATAGAACACCCATCTCCATATCACTGCAGGGCGGTCCCTCTTAAAGGGACATTTTTATTTTTTTATTTTTTTTAGAATGACATAACAAAAAAATCTTTTTTTTATTGCATTTTAGTGTAAATATGAGATCTGGGGTCTTTTTGACCCCAAATCTCATATTTAAGAGGTCCTGCAAGGGATGTTTACATTCCTTATAATAGGAATAAAAGTGTTCCAACATTTTTTTTTTTTAAACTGTGTCAAAATAAAGAAAATAAAGCAAAATAAATAAGAAAAAAAAAATGTAAGCAGCCCGTCCAGACGAGCTTGTGCGCAGAAGTGAACGCATACATGAGTAGCGCCCGCATATGAAAACGATGTTCAAACCACACATGTGAGGTATCACCGCGATTGGTAGAGTGAGAGCAATAATTCTAGTATTAGACCTCCTCTGCAACTCAAAAGATGCAACCTCTGGATTTTTTTATACGTCGCCTGTGGAGATTTTTAGGGGTAAAAGTTTGTCGCCATTCCACGAGCAGGAGCAATTTTGAAGCGTGACATGTTGGGTATCAGTTTACTCGGCATAACATTATATTTCACAATATAAAAAACAAAAATTGGGCTAACTTTAGTGTGGTCTTATTTTTTAATTCAAAGGGTGTTTTTTTTTTTTTTTACAAAAAAAGTGCACAAATACGGTGTGACAGAAAGTATTGCAACGGCCGCCATTTTATTCTCTAGGGTGTTAGAAAAAAAAATATTTAATGTTTGGGAGTTCTAAGTAATTTTCTAGCAAAGAAAAATGTTTTTAACTTGTAAACACCAAATCTCAGAAAGAGGCTCGGTCCTTAAGTGAGTAAAACCACCCATTCCATTTAAAATAGAAACGCAAGGCAACATATTTGTGTGTGTGTGTGTATGTATATATATATGTATATATATATATATATATATATATATATATATATATATATATATATATATATAATAAAGAGGAAGTAAACCCTGATGAGTTTACTTCCTCTTTTTTTCCCTGCAAAGGTAAAACATAATGGACTACTATGCATCGCATAGTAGCCCATTATGTGTCACTTACCTGACACAGGAGCCAGCGAAGTCGCCGCTGTCCCCTGTAGTCTGCCGCATCCATCTTGCTGGTGGCGTCTCGCAGCTCCGCCACTGTCATTCGGCAAAGCCGCGATGACGTCACTCCCGCGCATGCGCACGGGAGTCGACAAATGCGGCAGCTCCATTCTTGGAACTGCCGCGTTCAGTGCGCCTGCGCGCCGCTGTCTACGGCGCATGCGCCGTAGACAGCGGTGCCTGTTTTCGGGCAAATATCTCCTAAACCATATAGGTTTAGGAGATATTGCTTGGACCTACAGGTAAGCCTTAATCTAGGCTTACCTGTAGGTCAAAGTGGTTTGTAAGGGTTTACAACCACTTT